>NW_022986998.1:144682-239230 GCF_010093935.1 Zasmidium cellare ATCC 36951 | reverse complement strand
AACAACTCAAGATTGAGGTATTTTCTGACTCAGACTTTGCTGGGGATCCTGGAACTGCAAGATCTACTACTGGATGTCTTGTCAAGATCTCTGGAGGACCTGTATCTTGGAAATCAAGACTGCAGAGAGAGGTGGTTCTGTCAAGCACTGAAGCAGAATATGTGGCTTTGACTGAAACCTGCAGGGAAGTCAACTGGCTTAAGAACCTGCTCTCTGAGCTACAACCATTGCTCAAAGATCCTCCCACCAAGTTCAAGGTTCATGTTGATAACAAGTCAGCTATCTGTCTTGTGGAGAATCATGAAAGATCTGGCAGATCAAGACACACCAACCTGAGAAACCACTACTGCAGAGATCAGTATGAGAATGGTGTGATTGATGTTGAGTACATTGAGACTGCAAAGCAAGAAGCTGATGCTCTCACAAAAGCTGGAAAGACCAACCAGCTGCTGTGATACAGAAGCATGGCATTGCGTGCATACTACACTCATTTGAACATTCCCTTTGTGAACTGGAGACCTGCAGTTTGGTGGCCAAGTGCCTTTTCATTCTGTGATGGTATGAAAATCAAAACTCCACACACATGCCCTGTCCTGGGTATCTCAAAATCAAACATGAGTAGCTCCTCCCTGAGCCTGCTTTTCATTCAACAAAAGAAATAAATCAAGAACCCTTGCAGCTCCCCAAACTGCATCTGGCCAGCAGACTCAAGGAAAACAACATGCAGGGCCAGTGCTGCAGAGATCACCACCAAATCCACCAATCCTGAACTCCAGATCTATCCACCACGAGGATATCTGTAGTTCTTGCCCATGAAGTCCCTGCCATTCTCAAACTTCTGATCAAAAGCCAGCTCAACAGCATGTACAGCAGCCCTTATCTCAGCCTTGTACTGCTCATATCCGGCAGTTGAGGAGTAGTTGAAGTTGATAACAATCTGACCACGACGAGAGCCATCTCCTGCAACCTGAACCTCACGAGCTGCATTAATGCGCACAGAGTTTGGCTGTGGTGCACCATCAGACTTGTTTGAATCCTCAGACACAAGCGACATGTCAGACAAGGATCTCTTAAGCCCAGAGTCCCTGTCCTTGCCCTTGCTCTTTCCCTTGAGTTCCTTTGGAGTCCGTGGAGCAGGTGTGTAGCCAGAGGTAGAGCAGCCAGAGTACTGAATCCCAAAAGCACAGTTGGTGCAGGCATTCTGAAAGCAATCCTCTCTAGCAGCATTCTGGATGGGAACCTTGTGACAAGCTCTGAATGGCCGAGCTCCAGCTATTGGAGGCTGGCACTTGCTGCAGGAACTGGCACCCTGAGCCACAATGGCATTTGATGCCTCAGCCAGAATGCAAGGAAGGTAGCAAGCACTCCCATCCAAGTCGAAGGTAGAGTGACCACGGAAGAGAGGAGTCTGAGTGATCTGAATGGGATTTGGGTTTGTGGCGTCAAAGAATGCCATCCACTTGACACTGGGCTTGTTGCGAGCCAAAGAGAAGTCCAGATTCCGGTTCCAGGCCTCCAGCATCTGCTCACACCAGGCCTGATCACACTGAACAGAGTTGAAGTTCAGACCATAGGCATTATTGACCACGGCCTGAAGCTGTCCATTGCTCATCTGCTGAGCAGCCATGACTGAGCTCAAGTCAGTATTCAACTCACAGTCACAAGCCACTGATCCATACCTTGGCTCTCAAGAGAGAGAAGTTCTGAGAGTGTCTGAAGTGTTGTGAAGGAAGTGGAATGGTGTTTGAATGGTGTGAAGAGTGTGGAATGGGTATGTGCAAGAGAGAGAGTTCAAGGAAGAAGAAGAACTCTTTTATGGGCAGAACTTAAGATCAGGTGATTGCCAGCTTAACACACTGAAGGTTCAAGAGATTGCGTGGCAATCCATGTGATGCCTGACCTGCTCATGAGCATTCTGAAGGGTCATTTGCTTTGTGATATGGTCACTGATAAGGTCACAAGGTCACATAAATGGCTCAGACACGTATGACAGCAATCAGACAGCTCAAGAAAGAACTGTCTGTATGCTGAGGGGGAGTGTTGTGCCTGGGGATCACGTGAGTGCCAAGAAGGCCACATCTTCTGAATTCACAGTCCTTGTAGATACCTGCTCCCGTAATCAATCATCTATGAAGGCCTAATAACCGCTGCACAACAAGCCGGCAGACCTTCCTTCCTTCCTTCCATCCGGCTAAATGCATAGGGCGTAGTGGAGCTCGTGAGTCAAGATTCGGCATCCAGTGCCGACATATATTGGAAAATCGCCATCATGGAAAAAGCTCTTTAAGAGTAACCTGACTCCTTCTAAGACACTCAATGGTAAAGTGTACTTCCAACAATGTCCTCAACAACAACAACCATCACCAACCCCTCCCCCTACGAAGACATCCAACTCCCACCCTGGCCCTCCTCACGACCCCCCTCCTCAACAAGAACAAGAGCAGTAGCAGAAGAAGAAGCCTCCAACCTCCACCCCATCCAAAATGCCCTCCCACCAACCGACGAGGGCTACCACGCCTGGCTCGCCCTCTTCGGCGCATTCCTCTCCAACGGCCTAATCTGGGGCTTCGCTCTCTCCTTCGGCATCATGCAAGAGTACTACACCTCCCACGAACCGTTCACCTCCCAAGGCGGCATCGCGGCCATTGGAACGACCTGCACGGGATTGATGTACCTCACCATGCCGGTGTATCTGTGGATTTTCCAGCGCTGGCCGAGATGGAGACAGTATGCTCTCTACGCTAGTCTGCCCATCGTAGCCGCGAGTTTGATTGGCGCAAGCTTTACGGATAAAGTCTCCGGGTTAGTGGTTACGCAGGGGGTGCTGTATGCGATTGGAGGGAATGCGTTGGTTATGCCGAGTATTAATTATATCAATGAGTGGTTTGTGAGGAGGAGGGGGCTGGCGTTGGGGATTGCGATTGCGGGCGATGGGACGGGGGGTGTGATTATGCCGTTGATTCTGCAGGGGTTGTTGTCGAAGGTTGGGTTGAGATGGGTACGTCTTCGTCTTCGAAACCACTCTGATAGTCTTGCTGACAATGTGTAGACCCTCCGCATCGTCGCCGCGATGATCGTCGTCCCGGCTGCTCCGTTACCCTTCATCCTCAAGCCTCGCCTCCCGGTTTCATCAACCCATGTAGCGCCGCCTGTCGATGCCTCGTTTCTTCGATCACCGCTGTTCTGGATCTTGCAGGTCTTCAACGTCGTCGAGGCACTGGGCTACTTCCTCCCAACCAACTACCTCCCTTCCATCGCCGAAGCTCTTGGACTCAGCTCGACGCTCGGGTCTCTCACGGTCTTGTTCGTCAACTTCGCCGCGGTGTTCGGTTGTATCGGCGTGGGAGTTCTGGTCGATCGATTCGACGTCACGACTGTTATGCTCGGAGTCAGTATCTGCGCAGGTCTCGCTGTATTCACAGTCCTCGGCTTCACAACATCAATCGCGCCGCTTTACGTCTTCAGCGTCGTGTACGGTCTGACTGCAGGCGGATATTCGACAAACTGGGCGGGAATGATCAAGATCATCCAGGGGAAACATGATGGTGCTGACGCCAATTTGATCTTTGGACTGTTTGCTGCCGGCCGTGGTGTTGGCTCGATAGTCAGTGGTCCCTTGTCTGAATCTTTACTGGAAAGCGCGAAAGGGTTCTCAGAGTCAGCAAGTTCAGCGTATGGCAGTGAGTACGGGAATATAATCGTTTTCGCTGGCACGACGGCCGTGGCGGGTGGGCTTGGCTGGTTTGTGAGAAAGGCCGGTATCATGTAGATATAAGTTGACTGTCAAAGGTTACATACTGTACAAGTCCTGTCGCAGGCTTCATTCCAAGTCTCTCTTTCGTTCTGATTTACACAATGCTCACATCGTCGACTCCGTTGTTTAGTAGATCGGCACCTTGAAAGCTGGGAAGGTGTAGGTCCAGCTCTCGATCGAGGCATTGTCATCAACGCAGTCGAAGCTGGTGCTGTTGCTCTGCCACAAAGGACGCTTAGGCCACTGGCAAAGCTTCTGCACCTCGCCTTCGTAGGTTCCAGAGGAGACGGTGGCGTTCAGGCGAGATGGCTTGATTCCATTCTCAACCCAGTCGATTATGGTTTGCATCTTGTCCTGTGGGTATGGGCCGGGTTGAAGGGTGTTTGAGCCGCAGTGCGCCGCGCCGGGAATGAGGTAGAATTGGTACCAATCGTTGAGCGCGTCGAGAGCCTCCGAATCGGAGAGATTGCCGTACATGATGGACTTCACAGACTGCCAGTAATGAACAGAGGAAGCAGCTGGGATCGATGGGTCGGATTCGCCGTGGTAGTGAATCATCTTACCGCCAGAAGATTGGAATGGGGTGAGGTCTGGGAGGGTGGTCTGAAGACTGTCGAGGTACCTGAAGTAGCCAATGCTCATCCAGTCGACCAGGGTGTCGTAGGTGACGTTGTCGAGATTCTCGAGGTTGTCGATGTTGAGCAACTGGACGAATTTTGTGACGTATTCGCCTCCAGTAGATGGGATGCTCAGAGACCAAGACGAAGTGGAGTTGTCCCAAACTCCGTCCGCATCGCTGAGGTCGGAGCCAATCTGCCAGGAAAGGTATGCACGCTGGCCAGCAGAGTTATGGAGACCATCGTATACAGCCTGTGCAACAGCCACGTCTTCTGCAGTGACAGTCCCGTTCTGGGCAGGCTGGTATCTGGACGAGCTGCCTGCGGCCGCCTGGCGCTTGACCTTGCTGAAGCCGAAGCCGAGTGATGTGCTAGTCTCGGCAGCACAGTAGTAAGACTCGCCGATAATGGAGCTGAGGTTGAAGTTGAGCATGCAGAGGTCTGTCCGGCTGATGACACCGTCGGTGCGGCCATCCAGAGGGTCGCAGGCTGCGATGGTGGCGTTGACAATCTTTTCCAAGGCGCATGGTGGAGCATAGTAGCCCATTGTATGCTCGACTGTGGCAGGGAAAACGTGATGAACTTGCTGCTGTGCAAATCGGAAGGCCGGGGCGCCTGCAATAACACCGTCGTATTCCTCACCCCATCTCTGGACCTGGCTCATGCCCTCGCGTCCACCATCCGAGCAGCCTATCACAAGTCAGCTAAGAAACTTCAAAAGAATGTATGAGAGAGTGACTCGCCCTCGTAGTAGGTGTAGACCTTCGTATCGCTCGACAAGCCGTAGAACCCTTTGGTGACCTCCTTGCTGACCTTCGTCATTTCGCCCAGCGCTTGGTATGAAAACATGTAAGTGGCATCCCAGTTGATGGAGCCATTTCCGTACAGCACCACCTCGTCATAGCTCTGATCGAATGCGTCGTACCCGGCAGAAGTGGCAGCACCAACAGCACCATATGCAAGACCTCCAGTGGCATCGCTGGAGAGCGAGAACCCTCCTCCACCGGCGACGTAGTAGCGGTTCTTGAAGGTGGAAGGCTCTGGGAAGACGATCTTCAGAACAACCTCGTCACCCTTACCGGTATGGGTGTAGGTAACGGTCGCGTTGCAGTAGTTGTATGTCGTGCTTGTGGTGGAAGTAGTGGTGGTCATGCCGCCTCCGGTGGTGGCATTGTACACAACGCTGGCAGTGACCGCGGACGGAATCAGGTCGATACCAAGGAGGGTTCCGTTCGATGGGAGGGCAGCTTGGATATTGGAAACAGTGCAGACGTCCGCCAGAGAGGTTGCATTAGATGCGGCTCCGACTGCTGAGGTTAGAGAAGCAGCAACAGCTGCGCGAGAGAAGCGTCCCATCTTGGATTGAAGTGAACGAGAGTACTGAAAGAAAAGCCAATTGCAGACCAACGATAGAAGCCATCTTCAAGTTATAGATGCACATACCTTGCCAGCAGGCGTCACTGTGTCGGCGCAACTACGATAGAAGAGCCATGTCGGTAATGCGGCTGATCTTTGGAGTTCGTCATGCGTTCTGTCGAATGCTCTGGCTTTCTGTTTGAAGTAAAGCAAGCTAGGTGATGAAAATCCAAATGTGTAGTAGTCTGGGAGTACAGCCTCGTGGCGACGCGATGTTCTCTGCGCATTCGGCGCATTCACCGGCAGGCCTCTGACGAGGTAGGTGTTGTGTCAGGTCCATCAAGTCATCTCCGTGGCTTTGCCGAGGAGAGGTCTCTGGGCGATTTTCCAAGACCGTGGCTGGAGTGGTATGATTTTGCTGAAAACGCCCAGATTTAACGCCGCAGACTCGCACGAAAACGGAGGGTAGGGAAGGAGGCTGTATATAACTTTTCAATCGCCTTGCGCACGAGCCACTTGCGCAGATGACTACGTGGTTGAGCCGCGCAATGCTGGAAGAGCTTCGGCAAGGTGGTCGCACCTTGCGTCGCCACCACTCTTTCGCCCTTCACAGCAATTCCAAGAGAGCGATAGTCAGATCATGTCGACAGCAGGTGAGAAGACTTCCGACGCTGTCGCACATCTACAGCGCAAGCTCGTCATGGCCGGGGAAATCTTCCCATCGCTCAGCAATGGCTACGAGGCCGTGACGCCAGCAGCGAAAGACCGACTGATGCCAACGAGCTCAACCCGGAGAGACATGTCGGCGTTCCCGTCGTTGACTGTGCCTTTGCTCGGAGGTAAGGCCCAGACGCGGCCACGATAGTCGTCCACGGAGCACGGAGGTGCGGTTGTTGTTCGGTTTCAGGAAGCAGATGATGGGCACAGGTATGAAGATTGCCGAATTCGAGGTTCTCGTATCGGCAGTCTCGTTCTCTTGGAGGTCCTGGCAGCAAAGAGCCCATATAATGGCGTTGGCGTCTCTCCGATGATATGGAGTGAATGACAGATGCGTCGAGGTCAAGGTGAGGGGAATTTCGTTTCGAACGGTCTGTGGTCAACACGTGCGTGCTCCATTGAACGCGCGAGATTCGCGCGTCTTTTGACTTCAACGTTTCGTCAGGATCTGAAAAGGAGTAAACATGCACCTCGAAACATGGACATGCACTCCCACTCTGTTCTTTCCAGAAACATAGCAAGATGACTGTAGATAACACACCGTCTACTGACTCGGCCAGCTTGAGGGCACACGGCAACGAGCTGTACAAAGCAGGCAAGATCGAGGAAGGTGAGCGCGTCTCGAAATCGCGACCCGACTAGCACTCAACTTTGAGACAGCCATACCTTTGTATCAGCAATCTGCTGAGCTTGCCCCGTTGGATCCGGCCCCATTGTCCAACCTGTCAGCAGCCTACTACGAGCTAGGCAATTACCCGGCATCAGTGACCGCATCTGATCAAGCGCTAGCTCTTCTTGAAGATGAGGCGAAAAGGCAGAAAGTCGCTGCTCGCAAGTCGAAGTCACTCGTGTACTCGTTGAACTACCAAGCGGCCATCGAAGCCCTTGGCTCAGTGTCAGGCGACAATGACAACGCAGACACTGTCAAGGCTGTCCAAAATGCCATTGACAGCCAAGCGTCCGTGCAGGATTGGGTTGAGCTACGAACACGTCTTGTGAACGAGCTACCACGATGCAAGCCACAAATGTTCGTTCGATGGGGGCCTGCGTCAGTGCAAGCACTAACCGCTGGCAGTCGAAATGTTCCAGAGTACTTCGTGGTCGGCCACGATGTACCAGACTCACTCTACGACAGATCGCTCCTGAAAACTGGCAGGGACAAGATATCGCTTCTGTTCGCGGGCATCGGCGATTCTCGAAATTTGCATGCGACATTCCTCTCTTTCTTCTTGGACGAGTCCCAAGGCAAGCTCCCCATGGACAAGGCTTTCCACATCACCATCTGCGACCACAAGCCGGCAGTCATTGCCCGAGACATTCTGATACACGGAATCATCAGTGAGCTGGCCGATTGTGGGGATGACTTCGAGAAGCAGATCGACAGCTTCACCATTCCTCTGCTGTATTATCTCTATCTGTCGCCCATCATGCCTGATGCGTTTCACATACTTCTTCAGAGGAACATCACTCACCTAATTAAAGTTCTGGAAGATCCACAATTCCGGATGAGGACCCTTTATGTACCACAGATGTACAGACCGGCTATACTCAAGATCCTTCGAGAATGGCAACACGAGGCGGGTGAAGAGTATCACACAGTCCGTATGCGTAAGGAGACGATTCGACAACGTGCAAAAGACCGTGCGAGTCTGGAGTTAACCATGATGCAATACCCTGAAGCGTCCACTTCGATACACAATCCTCCTGAGGGCTGTGAAAAAGAAGAAGCGTTCTATCGTAATACGGGTGTTCTGGTCATGAATTGGACTAGCCATAACAAGGTTCTAGAGACTGAGCTTCAGAAGGCATACGCAGACTTTGATCCCAGGAACCCAAACGCCCTTGACACAAGCTTTCTCGACGTGGTTGATGCTTCCTGGAAGACAAACCCGACGTTCATTGATCTGGAGTGGCAGCGAAATCGAGAGGACTCCCATGCCGATACCTGTATTGGCCATGATCCTTTCCGATTTGGACATGAGTTGAAGAGCGTAGGCATGGCAGCACCTGAGAAGCAAGGCCTATTGAACTACTTCGGCTTCTGGCTGACGTTCGTTGCAAAAGGCCTTACAGCAGTGAAGTCACGACTTCGAGTCGAATGCTGCATCGGCGATATCACTACCGTCCTGGAGCAGATCCGGATCGGCGCAGTCGGACATAGAACGCCTATCCCAGTCCATGAAGGTCAGCAGACTGCACGCAGCGACACGTCCAAAATTCACTCTGACCTTGCTAGGGATGATAAGTCCGCAATACAGAAACCCCAGATCAAGGCCGACCATCAGCTGGACGATTTCCCCAAGGCGTACGACCGCATCCACCTGTCCAATATTCCTGATTATATTGGCGGTAGCTTTGCTACCTTCCTCTACGCCATGCCCGTCCTGCACCCGGGCAAACAGTGCTATTCCATGGCAAATTGTTTACGAAACCCTCCGCGCTTCAAGACGCATGTCCATTTCAACCACGAATATCTCGCCGGACTCTCATCTCCGTGGGATCTGGTCAAAGCTTTCCAAGTCCGTATGGAAGACATTGAGCAACCTGACGCACCTCTAATCTTGAGCGACTATACCAAATGGCACCGAAAACCTGTCTCGCGGAACCTCTCAAGCCTCTTGTCTCGAGAACAAATTGAGCTCTGGCTGTTCAGATTCTTCCTGAAGATTAGCATCCCAATGACGCGAGAGATGCGCGAACAAACGCTCATATATTCGCCTCTGAACCTCACAGCAATCGTTCGCCTCTGTGCCCATCTATACCACGTTGGCTATCCCGCGCATTGGCTCAGCGGCGTGCTCGAGGAAATCTGCTCTGGAAAGATCAAGACCCGAGCTCGTCCACCACGCTCTGACCCCCTCACGTTCGAAGAGACGAAGACCAGTTTCCCCCTTCTTTCCCAGTCAACCGCGCCATTCGCTACCGAGTTCACAACATTGCTGAGCATGTCGCAATGTACGCTACCCTTTGGGATCCTCTCACCGCACATACCTCCCATCCATCTTGCGCACCAGTACAGCTTCGTCTTCCCCGAGGTTCCAGATATTGTTGCCGAGACGCCCGTCTTCGTCCTCGTGCTCTTCTCCATGCATCAGCTTCCAAAAGAAGCAGAGCAGAGAGGCATGCGGAAATTTCTGTTGAGCGATGAGACAGGTTCCAGGACGGAAAAGGGGCGGATTGCCAGGGAGGAAGGCATCCATGTTATATCGACTTGGCAGTGGCACAGGCAGGAGAAGAAGGCGACCTTCTGGCTTCGAAAGGATGTCTTTGAGGCTCTCGATCATTCCACATGGGGCATCTCCATCTGGAGAACCGATTCCTGGTTGAGACAAGCAGGACCAGAGCTTCTCGTCGATGTGGTAGACGAAGGGCCGTGGATCTCTAGCCAGAGCAAAGAATACTAGCTCTGGGCGACGAGCAGTGCGAACTTCGATATAGAACGGCTCTACCTTCAAGACGTTTGGCGAGGTTAGACGTCCAAGATCAACAAAGGACCTTGATGGCGTGCCAGCTGATGAGCTATATGTTCAGCTTGAGTCCCATTGAGGAAAATCTGCGCCCGACAAATAATAAACATTGCAAAATCAACCTCCCCTACATCGCTCGCATCGCTATATGCAAGCGGTCAAACACGGACTGGCACGCCTACGCTTCTCTATCAGCTACCTGTCATTCCGGCTTAAATCATCTCCACAAGTTCTGATTTTGTAGATGATGCCTGATCATTGGCCTCCAGACTGGGTCTGCATCGCTGGTGGTCTCTCACAGCGAGCGATCTAACTGCATTGAAACGCGTCATTTCTATTCAGCTGCGGCGGAATGACCCCAAGAACGCAAATTGCTCGAAAACACAAGCGGCTCTTTGCAATGCCAATCAGGCACATTTCCAATTGAGTTTGCGGGTATCAAGCTGATGTATCACGTTGCAGGTAACCATGACACCTAGTCGAAGTGAAACACCAGGGCTGACGACATCCGTGGGCCCGCCCAGCTTGCAAAAGTTCCGTGTCGGCAAGCAGTGGAAGGAGCCCTTAATCGAATAAATATCCTTCACCGGCCCGTTTGCGCATAAAGGCACGATGAGTATCCAGTCATACCACCAATTGCCGCGAACGACGTCCTTCCATCTATCCAACATCAAGTCGGAGAAGTCGCACAAACAATCATGGCGGCACAACTTCCCGTGGAAGCTTTGGCACCGTCTCACGACACTCGAAGCCAAACAAGGTCAATACACTCAATTTGCCTCTTTCGTTTGTTACGCCGGGTCCGAACTTCCAGGCAAATGCCTAATTTTGCTCCATCTTCGCCCGTCAAGGATGGCTGTGTTTCTGACAGACAGGGCTCAAGGGCTCGGCAAAAACGGCAACTGCTTACCATCAGCCTCGTCCATGGATACCTACTGGACCTTGTAGCTGTAAGAAATGGTATGCTATGGTCAGCGTTAGCGAGAAGTTAATGTTTTCAGCACGTTTGGACATAAGACGGCTGCCACATCTTACGGATCGATAAATGTACAAGCCAAGACGGTGACCGACCTCGTTGTTTCAACTTTCTCGATCTCAACTCAAAAGATGAACTTCCCAACGTATTTGCAGCAGAATGGGCCTGAGGATGTCGAATCTCCTGTATTTCTGCTAATGTCGAATTGATTTCCGCTCAAGCTGACGTCCGCGATGTCTAGCTGTTCATCGACGCCGACAACCCAGAACGAAGCCTTTCATGGCGGCAGTACGCATCTACGGTCAAGCAGATAGCCGTTGGTCTTCGAGATATCGGCGTTGAGCAATCAGACACTGTTGCGATAGTGAGCCGCAACGACATCTTCTACTATATCCTCGGGAATGGCATCAATGCCGCTGGAGGTGTCTTCTCGCCCGTCTCGGCCTTTGCCAAACCGATCGAAATGGAGCATCAATTGCGGGTCACCTATGCCAAATGGGTCTTTGTCGAGCCTGAGTTCCTGGATGAGGTTGTGGCTGCTGCTGAGAAAGTTGGGACTCCCAAGTCCAACATATTGGTCTTTGATATGCAAGACCAGACACGCCGAGAAGGATACCAAACATTTAGCCAGATCCTCCAAGCCGACGAGTCCAAGTATACTCCGCTCGATTTTGACAGCAAGCAACCCTGCGATCGATACTTGACAAGCGGAAGTACAGGTCTGCCCAAGGCCGCCGAGATGTCCCACGGGGCCATGATCTCACGAGTGAGGCCATATCTAGCTCTCCCCAATCCCAAACCCCTTTCTTCGGTTCGAAACCTCCACTTCATCGACATGCATCACATCAGCGGCTGGTTCAACAACACATTCACCGCCATTGGAAAGCACACTTACTACGTCCTGCGACGAACCGATGCTCTCTCGATTGTGGATACGATCACTCGACACAGGATCACACACATCATGATGCATCCGCGAATGGTCGAGGAGGTGGTGGTTCTCCTTCAGCAGGGCGTCAGAGAGCGGTCCGCAATTTCCTCACTGGAGCTTGTCAGAGTTGCCGGCAGCGTCGTGAGAGGCGACTTTCTGGACCTGCTGGAGAGGTTCATGGCGCCGTCTGGCAAAGCGAATATTTCCTACGGAGCGACTGAAATGAGTACCATCGCAGCTACGCTGTGGGGTACGCCTAGACTCCCGGGGTGTGTGGGCAAGCCGCCGGTGGGAGTGGAACTTCTGTAGGTGTCATACTTTCTAAGTGTCGATCGATCACTGATGGTTTCTAGCATTGTGGACCCGGACACCCTCGAAGAACTCCCGCACGATGTAGACGGCGAGATCTGCTGTCGAAGTCCCGGGATGTTCACAGGCTATGTCAACAACGAAGAAGCGACCAAGAAGGCTCTCGTCCAAATCTCCTCGAAAACGTGGCTACGCACGGGTGATCGAGGCCATTGGTCATCGTCCCTCCAACAACTCGCCATCACGGGCCGATACAAGGAGACTTTCAAAGTCGGGACAGAAGAAGTAGCGCCAGAAGAAGTGGAAGTCGAACTGCTGAAACAACCTGGGATCTCAGACGTCGCCCTTACGTCTACAGACGCACGCCCAGGGAAAGGAGGCCTGGAGCCCTTGGCATACATTGTCGCACCGGATAAGTCCATCTCAGCGCAGCAAATCGTGGATCACATCGCCGACTGTGTCGCCGCATACAAAGCTCCCACGGGAGGCGTAGTCTTCTGCGAGAGTATACCCAGGACCAGCTTCGGAAAGATCCAGCGGGCGAAGCTGAACGGCTTGATGGAGAAGGTGTCGTGGGAAGAAAGGTCAGCGAGGTTCTTGACGCCTACGACGGATATGTCACATCTCTAGCTGGGGTTGGGAGCTGGTGGCGTTCCCACATCCTCTGAGGAGTGATGTAGACTACGGGCGGAGCAGATTGAATCAACCAATCAACGCTGGCCATGAGCTAAGCATTTCATTCACCCACTTGTGGCTTACTAATTGAGGGACCCTCTTTCCTAAATGGGGATTCGGCCTTTCTCTCTTGAAACCAGGGTCTGCGAAGGTAGGGTTGTAGCTAACGTGTGATGCAGAAGGCTTGATAATTGCGAACGAAGCTCGGGAACGCAGCTCTTTGCGAGCCAGGTATCGCGAGGAGACAATTGACAAGATCCAGAACGCGAGGTGAAGCCATTTACCAAAGTATTATATACCCAGGGACACTCCTTCCACAACGCTCCCACGCGGGCAGAACACACCAACACACCAAGAACACACCACCCCAAAGACAATCAACAATGGCCGCCCTCCCACCCCCAGGCCTCCACATCCCCGCCTCAACCTCCACAGTCTCAATCTCCATAATCAAAACCAGCACCGAGATCCGCGGCCTCCCAACGGGCTACTTCTTCGACCCGCCCATCCCCGGCCACGACCACATCGCCGCGCCAGCCTTCGCCTTCCTAATCCGCCACCCGGTCCTCAACCGCACGCTCATCTTCGACCTGGGCATGTCCAAGAACTGGCGCTCCAACCCCGTCCTCAACGCGCGCTTCGGGAATTCGAAGGACGTGGGCGTCACGGTCAACAAGTCTGTGCGGGAGATTCTGGAGAGCGAAGGGCTGGATTGCAAGGACGTCGAGGCGGTGGTCTGGAGTCATTGGCACATGGACCACACGGGCGACGTGCCTGAAATCGAGAAGTCGACGAAACTCATCGTGGGGCCTGGATTCCAAGAAAAAGTCCTGCCAGGCTATCCACGAAACCCAGAGTCGTACGTCATGGAGAGTGATTGGGAAGGTCGCGAGCTGCTCGAAATCGACTTCTCAACTTCGGGCTTGAAGATCGGGAAATTCCAGGCGTACGACTACTTCGGCGATGGCTCGTTTTACTTCCTCGACAGTCCTGGGCACGCCGTAGGCCACCTCTGCGGCCTGGCGCGCGTGACGGCCGACCCGCCGAGTTTCATCCTCATGGGCGGGGATGCGTACCATCACGGCGGGATGATCAGACCGTCGCCGTATCTCCCTTTCCCGGAGAATGTCGCGCCTAATCCGTTCGCGCCGTCGACGGGCTCGCCTTGTCTGGGACATATCTTCGAGTCCCTACTTCAGGATGGCGACAAGAAGAAGCCATTCTACAAACCCTCCGCACCAGCAGCGGGAGGCGCGTACGATGATCCGGAGGAGGCTGGGCGGACGATTCAGAAGTTGCAGGAGGCGGATGTGAGGGAGGATATTTTGATGGTGGCGGCGCATGATGAGACGCTGCTTGATATTGTGGATTTCTTTCCGAAGCTGGCGGATGGGTTTGTGGAGAAGGGATGGGTGCGGCAGGCGAGATGGAGGTTTTTGAAGGACTTTGCTAAGGCTGTGGGTTATGAGGGGGAGGTTGAAGGGATGAGGTCTTGGGGACCGCCGAATCAAAGCTGAAGAGCCAGGACGCTTTGAATGAGTTTTGGCACTGTGACTTTCGACCTACTGTACATTTGAACGGTGTCTTGCTACAGCAGCTTTTTGCGAAGGCGATATTGTCGCCCACTTGTTCAACCCCAACTCCTTCCTTATGCATCACTTATCCACCTCGTACTCAAGTGATCCAGAACGCCACGCCATCAGAAAGCAAGAGGGGGTATCAGTAACCACGAGAATGTGCAATCACATCAGACCAGCCTTCTCCAGGTCATCATACACCTTCTTCGGCATGACGTTGCCCTCGCGATCCTCCATCTCGATGATACCCTCGCCGGTATCACCACCCTTCCTCTCCAGCTCTGTCGCCTTGTCGCGCTCGAGCTTCTCCCAGAGCTTCTCCGCCTCGTCGATCTTCGTGATTTCGCGGAACAAGCCCGTGGTCTTCGAGATGCCCAAACACTGCAGTCCGTAGATGTGGCGGGCTTCTGAGAAGTGCTTGTCGAATGCTCGTCGACCCATGTAGACGTAGTTGCCGCAGATTTCGCAAGGAAACTCCACACCCAGGCCGTGGAGCTTGTACAGCCAGAATGGGATTGGCTTGCCATCCCATGCCAGTGGAAGCTTCAAAGGGTTGTAAACCTTCTCGCCGTCTTCAACCTCGCCTTCCTCGCCCTCAGCCGTGCCGGCGACCTCCGCATCTTCCTCGTACAGCGCTGCCAGTTCTTGCTGTCGCTCTTTGTCGGTCATACCAGCCTTCCGCTCCACATTCACGCGAGTGTCTTCGCGCTCGGTCTGCATGGAGTTGGCAAGTTTGCGTACGCGATGCTCACGATCTGCGACAGCCCGCTCTTTCAATCGCGCGAATGGATTTCCACCTGCCGTACCGTTCGAACCTCCATTGGTCATTTCAACATCACCTGAGTCGCCATTCTGTTGCCTCGCCTCCGCGTTCTTGATGTGCTTCTTGCCGGTCAAATGTGCTTTGTAGACATTGTCATTCTTGAACTCCTTCTTGCAGTCTGCGCACCACACGCCTTCACCAGTGCCTTCCGTGACGAGTCCCTTGGAAGCACCGTTTGTCTTCGCCTCTTTCTGTTGCCAGCCAGGTACCTTGTCCTCTTCCCACTCTTTCTCGAACTCGTCATCGAAGGCCCTGAACAGCCTGTCCAGATCCTCCAAAGGCTTCACTCTCCGCATGAATGACTCAAGGTATTGCGCCAGGGAGCCGACGTACGCGAAGTAGTGATCGGTCATCTTGTCTTGCTTGGAGATGGTGCATTTAGGCGGCGTGAAGGCATCAAAAGAGTCGAGGTATTGCAGGTAGGTCAGCTTCCGCACTCCCTTCACGCCGGGCAGGTTCAGGTATTCCTCGTGCAGCATGGTCAGGTCGAAGAAGCGACCAAACGCTTCCTCACCGGTGAACATAGTATCGATGTCACCCGCAAAGCCCGCTGGCGGCCCTCCATCTTGCGCTCGCTTGTACGCTCGCTCCAGGTTCTCGACCGGTTCGTTCGGGTACCGCTTGTGGAAGTCTTTGATCTTGTTGTACTCGTTGTAGAAGGTCTCGTAGGTGTCACCTGTGCTCAAAGATTGCACCTCCTGCATTCGCGCATCTTTCTCGTCGTTGTAGATCTGCAGCGCTCGTTGCGATTGGGATTGGATGCGCGCGCAGAAGTTTGAGATTTCATGGTCGCGGACGAGACGACTGCGGATCTGTGAGTTGTGAGCTCTGCGGCGTGAGTAAGAGAGGACTGAAGGATACTTACGTGCTTTGGATCCTCCAGCACTCGGTCTGCGATCGCCTGCTCCAGCCGCTCCACGTCCTCGTGGATCGAGCGCAAGTCTTCGTACAACATCGTGTCCGCCCGTTTGCTCTGCTCGCCGCTGCCGCTGCCGCTTCCTCCTACTCCGCCAACCGTGACTTACCAATGGTTTTCAAAGAGTGACGATTGTGTGGCCGTGGGTGCGTGAACTGGGAAAAGGTGAAGCTGTTTTGTGTGTGGTCGCGTGCCGCTGAAGTTGAAGTTGAAGTTGAAGTTGAAGATTCGCAAGGATTATCCGCTAGTAAACTCTAAATTCTTAGCGCAGATTTCAAGAACCGCACCTCCAGTCGAACACCATCTTCTCCTCCAACATCTCCAACATCACATCAACACAGGAATCTCGACACCGCACCCACCATGGCCGACGAAGGCATCGATCGCAAAGCCGATGAGCGCATGGAGTTCTCGACCTCGAAAGAGGTCACTGTCGCGCCTACATTCGAGCAGATGAGCTTGAAGGAAAACCTACTCCGTGGCATCTATGCCTATGGCTACGAGTCGCCCTCCGCTGTTCAGTCACGTGCAATTGTGCAGATTTGCAAGGGCAGAGACACCATTGCCCAGGCGCAGTCGGGAACGGGAAAGACGGCCACCTTCAGCATCTCCATTCTACAGGTCATCGACACCGCTGTGCGCGAAACCCAAGGTACGTACGGTAGGAAGATGAATCCTCGGGGCAGAGACTGACTTGCCTCCTAGCTCTCGTCCTCTCACCAACCCGCGAACTTGCGACTCAGATTCAATCCGTCATGCTCGCCCTCGGAGACTACATGAACGTGCAGTGCCACGCCTGCATTGGGGGAACCAACGTGGGAGAAGACATTCGCAAGCTCGATTACGGACAACATGTGGTCTCTGGTACACCTGGTCGCGTGGCAGACATGATCCGGAGACGAAACCTGCGCACTCGTCACATCAAGATGCTGGTCTTGGATGAGGCCGACGAACTCCTTAACAGAGGCTTCCGAGAGCAGATCTACGACGTTTACCGCTACCTGCCGCCCGCAACTCAAGTTGTAGTAGTCTCTGCCACTCTCCCATACGACGTCCTCGACATGACGACCAAGTTCATGACCGATCCCGTTCGCATTCTCGTCAAGCGTGACGAGTTGACTCTCGAGGGGCTCAAGCAATACTTCATCGCTGTCGAGAAGGAAGAGTGGAAGTTCGACACACTTTGCGATCTGTACGACACGCTCACCATCACACAAGCAGTCATATTCTGCAACACCCGCCGCAAGGTCGATTGGCTGACGGACAAGATGCGCGATGCCAACTTCACGGTCTCGAGCATGCACGGAGAGATGCCTCAAAAGGAGAGAGACAGCATCATGGGCGAATTCCGACAAGGCAACAGCAGAGTCCTGATCAGTACCGATGTGTGGGCCCGTGGTATCGATGTTCAGCAAGTGAGCTTGGTTATCAACTACGACTTGCCCTCGAACAGAGAGAACTACATCCACCGCATCGGTCGATCTGGTCGTTTCGGGCGCAAGGGCGTGGCGATCAACTTCGTTACTAGCGAGGATGTTCGAATTCTGCGCGACATTGAGCTCTACTACTCGACCCAGATCGACGAGATGCCCATGAATGTGGCGGATCTGCTGTCTTAGTGCGGGTGAATGAAGCGGGTGACGCTTTGAGTGTCGCCAGAATATGATACGCTGACGAGGGGGTTCTGAGGGCGTCCGCAAACACTTACCCGAATCACACGCAGTGATTCAAGATTGAGCTTCAGGCGTACGGCCATTGGGGATGGAAATGGGCAGTTGTAACGATAACGTGAGTCTATACGGGGTGAGCTGCATGCAAGAAGAACAATTACTGACGTTTGAAAGCGAGAATGCATACACGAAAAGCTGTCTTGAGCGAGCAGTCACCTTCAATTCCACGATGAATACGTGCAAGGTGCGTGCGACTCCCTTCTCTTCAGTTAATGCTATTGTCCGCTGTCGTCGTACGGCACTTCGTGAGTGAGTGTCATTTCTCGTAGGATGACTCGGCTTGGGATGGGATACAGCCTCAATCAGCTCGCCCAGCTCAGATGGTATCAATAGCAGTCAAGCACGTTCGGCAGCTTTCACAAGCCACAACAGTAGGTAGCCAAAGTCTCACAGAGAGTTTTCCTCCAAGCATTCTCTCCAATTTGTCTTCATTCAAAATTATTCATATGAAACGTACCCGTTTTGTACCACTGGCTTCATTCACTTCATCGTTGCCAGGGCTCTCAAATCAGTTGTCACATCACTCTATCTCCATCAATCCCCAGGCGACCACGCCACGCTCCTGCCACACGAGATCTCTGTCAATCGCAAACCTCGGGGAAAGAACGCAGAATATCATCAATCCCCAGGTGCGCATCACAATCAGCCTCAGTGGCCATCACATGCCGGTTCGGACGACTACTTAAGACGTCAACCGCCTCTTCTCGACCTGACCCGAACAACAACTTCCAACTACGATTACCCACCATGGCCCACGACGACGAGAAAACCTCCTTCCTTCCCCGCGACCCACGTCACAACTCAGCCACTGACGACGACAACAAGACTCTAGCCACCGTGTACGAAGGCGACGAGTACTTCGATGCCGACCCCAAAATCACGCCCCTCATGAGCCGAAGCCGCACCATCGAAGAGCACGACTTCCAACACACCTTCAAGAAAGAGGACGTCATCGACGCCGAAAAAGCCCCTCGTCGTCACAATATCGTCTTCTGCCTCCTGTTCGTGTGTTTCTTCGTGGCGGCTATGATTAGCAAGGGCACTCCAGGTCAGGTCATGCCGGCCGAGTATAAGCCCTGCGAGTTTGGATCGAGTCAGAAGCGTGGTGTTGCAGGGGGAGAGGAGGACCCCAGCACGGCTACATATACGCCGCAAGCGGATCTGCTGAGCGACTGCCAGAATCTGGAGCTCTGGCCTGAGACTATGCGGCCGAGCACGACGTCGGAGTTGGGTGGATCTCCTAGCGAGGAGGTGAAGCCTCGCTGGGAGGGTACGGCGTACTCCAACAGCTCGATCACGATGACTGGCACTGGCACCGGAATCCCCACCATCCCAACGTCCGACTACGCCAAGGTAGCTGCATCGAACACCACTGTATGCTCAGACTCTGCGGGGATGGAGGCGCAGACGACCGGGCCAGAGTCTTACGCTGGCCTGGGATCTGCGACGGCGTGGGGTCCGCCAGGGACGGTTGAGAGCACTCTCAAGACGATGCTTTCTCCGACGGGTGGTGGCAACATGCGCTACGGGCAGCCATTCAAGCCGAATACGAAGGGATGGCCTGGTGAATGCCATGCCGAGCCGAATAGGAAGGTTGGAGATCCGGAGAGGTAAGAATTGACATCTATCCCCGTTACTCCATGCCTGACCAAGCTACCAAAGATGCTGGTGTTACGCCGGAGGAACGCCGCGAGCCAGCGAAGTAATGCGCTCCGCCATCAAAGACGCGTGCCGATACTTCAGCCTGAACTCCCTCGGACCCGCGGGAGACCAACACAAGCAAGTCTTGGCATCAAACTACCTCTACGACGACCTCGAAGTCCCCTCCCACGCGGGCCGCATCCTCCTCAAGATGGAATACTGGGGCGACGCCAACGGGAACGACGTCAACCAGCGCCCGGATGGACCCTGTTTGATCTTCAAGACGGGCTGGGGGCAGTGTACGGAGGCGTTTGAATCCCTGTTGAAGCAGTGGTGAGTAGTACTCCGGGGATGTATTGAGTGGCTTGGATGGGTGTCGAGAGATGGGGATACTGACGAGTTCTTTGTGTAGTAATACCCTTGGGAGGCCCGACTATCCGAATGGGTATGGAGGGTATGGGATGGATTCCTGTGTTATGTGGACGATTGATCTTGATCCGGGGGTACGTGTGTTCATCCATCTATCCCCAACACCCCTATCCCCAACATATCACCCCCATCCCCGCCACCTAACACTCAACACGCACCCCAGTCCACTAACCCGCCGCAGAGAAACAACATCGCCATGCCCCCCTCCATCGACAACGAGCGCAACTACTGGATGGGCGTCAACCCCGGCCGAGCCCCCGAATCCTCGGTTTCAACCTACACATGGACGCCGCCGCCCGCGAAGCGCACAGATGATCCTATCATCCCTAGACAAGGTCTCATCATCCCGAAGCCAGGGCTGGAGTGTGCGATGCATCCTACCTCTCCGAATTGTATGAAGCCTCCTTCTCCATGATTTTGGCAAGAAACTGTGCCGTCGATGAGGGGTCTGAGGACCTTGTCGAGCACGATTATCCGGGGAGCCAGACGGACGAAGAATGAGATGTACTTTTACTTTCTACGACGACTGAGATGACACAAGACCTCCAAGTGAGACTTTCATGCAGCAACATCAAAACTACCTTATCAATCTATCTATCTGTCTACTCGCCCAAAGCCTGCCGTTCCGCCCACTCCACCCACCGCCTCACACACTCATCAACCCCCTTAACCCCCTCCTGACTCGCCTCCACCTCAAACCACTCCCGATGCTCCTTCCCACAAGCCCGACAATCTCGCAGGACCCTCTTCTCCGCCATTTCGAGATGAATCAACCGCTCTACACGTTTCACGTAAGGCACGCGGCGGACGACGTCGCTCTGTCGTCGCGGAGAAGAAGATGGAGGAGGCGGTTGTGTGAGGTCAGGGTAGAGTGGTTGATTCGCCTTCCTCTCGGGCGAGGGCTGGGGGGTATTCGAGGGGATGTAGGGATACCATCGGACGAGGTTGAGTTTGTAGCCGCATTGGCGTTGCCATTCGTTCATGCGGCGGGTGATGTTGTTGGCGCGGCCGATTTTGAGCATGATTGTCTTCACTTTCTTCGCTCTTCCGCCTCGGGATGTTTCTCCAAAATCGTCATCGTCGTCGCCGTCGTAGGAGAACTCGGTCATGACGTCGCTGATACGTCTGGAGGTCTCGGGGCGACGCTCTGGTGGGGAGAGGAGACAGCGCGCTGTGCTTTCTGGGGGAGGGTCTTTGGATTGCGGGGTGAGCCAGAAGATGTAGATGTAGCCTTCTTCGTCCGCGGGGCTGATGGGTTTGATGAGTTCGGCTAGGAGGGTTGATGTTGTTTGTGGAGAGCATGTTTGCGGGATCAGGGAGAGTAGATGGTTTGTCTGTGGGTTGGATGATGATCTCTGTTGGTGTGGCCGTGTTGGTGTCTGTGGAGAGAGTGGCGTCCGAGCAGGTATGGGTGTACTTGTAGGTCGACTTGCTTGCGATACTCGAGGTGGTGGAGGTGCAGAAGCTGACACCTGAGAAGGTCGATGAGCCTGCTCTGTCCGCCTGCGATGTCGCACAATCTCCACATAGTCATCGTCCTTGTCACTGGCGACACAGCACAAACTCGCCCAGAACCCCGGTTTCTTCTTCGCCGGCTTCCTCGAAGGTCTCGCAGAAGTCGCGTCGTGCTTCTCCGTCGGCGACACAGGGTAACTCGTCCTGGACGGCCTCTTCGCAGGATCCGCAAAATCCGTCGTCTCAGTCCGTCGAGGCGGTTTCGGCTGTCTCTCAGGTCTGCTATTTCGCTTATTCTGTTGCTCCTCGGGAACACTTTCAATCCCCAATCTCTGCACCAACGTATCGATACTGCTCATCTCTTGCAACGGCACCAGCTCTGCACTTCTCTTCCTTCTCGCTTTCCGATTCTTGTTCACTTCCTGCTGGATCTTCTCCTCCGCCTGATCTTTGTGCTGCCAGCAGTAGAAGTCGGCTTCCTGGACTCGGCCATCTTCCTCGACCAGCGCGACGACGCCGTTCAAGGCGCTGACGTTCGACTTTCTCTTGCCATTGGGGGATGCTAGTGCTCTGCGACAGGGCCTGCCTGAGCTCGTGATTCCTTTGCAGGTTGATGAGGGGTTCTTCGAGTCGTTGCGGCCTAAGAGGGCCTCGGGGGTGTGAGGAAAGTTCGGCATGAGGGGAGATCTGGTGTGTGGAGAGTTTTGCAGCCGCACTCAAAGAAATACATACATACCTACCGCCGTGAACAATGCATTGCGACTTCAGATGTCGGCATCTACAATCTGGAATGATATTGCCGCCGCCGATTGGGAAGCAAGGATGCGTGACGTGGTGAAGAGGCGCGCTTAGGCTGTGAAGTGGCTGGTGACAGCTCAGCCACCGACTTTCATTCTGCACGAGAAAACGTGACCGTGAACTCAATATATAAAGTGAATGTTTCTTCAGTCCATCGCTCGTGGATATGCAGTCATACTACCCGTAAGCATTTCCGTGTCTCATGGCCCCTTGGCGCGCCGTCCTTATCGCCTTCGCTGATGCTCGCTAATAGCCATTCAAGAAATACGCCGTGAAAGTGTTGTCGTTGTCGGTGATCACTGCTCGCCGAACAGCCGCGCGGTGATGTCGCCAATGTACTCCTCCTCCAGCTCGTAGTACTCGCCGTCTGCGTTGTCGATGCCCACAAACTCGAAAGCCGCCACAACCGCGTCCAGATCGAACCCCATCTGCGTAAACTGCTGAATCATCTGCCGGTTGTAGCCCTTGTACGCGCCTCTCCTCTGCTCGGCCTCTCGCCTCTTCCTCTCCTTTTCCTCCGCCTTCCGCTTCTCGGCCGCATCCGAACCACCAGCATCCCCCGAGCTGCTGGCTCCCGACTTTCCACTGCCGGGCGCTGGCCTGGGCGCCTTTGCATATCTCACCGCCCAGTCCTTCGCAACGTGCTTGAATTCTTCCGGTCTCGTAATCAACATGCTAGCAACTTCTGCATCTTGCGGATCCTTAGGCTCTGGGCTGCTCAAGAGACTCTGCAGGCTAATCAAGGCACTCTTGAGTGTGAGAACGGGACTCCACGCGGAGCCGAGTGTGTCCAAGCAGATTGCTCCAGTCTGGGACGATACATTCGGATGCCAGATCTTGGTGATGAACCGCATCTCCGGTGGCTTGAACGGGTATTCTGCAGTTATTCGAATGTCCACCTCATACTGTCCACCCTCGTATGGAGTGTCTGGAGGGCCGCGGAAGTGGCCTTTGAAGTGGGTGAAATCGGTTATGTCCGGACTGCCCTGTGGACTAGTGACGGTGATGCCCGAGTGTGTGTCTTTCAGAATGTCTTGGATCTCTTTCTGCAGACGTCGGTTGCGATTCGTAGCCATGATGGCGGAGGCGGGGCTATTGGAGGATGGCGAGGTGTTGCTCTCGGAAACGTCTCCTCCAATGCCTCGGCGAGGCTCAAGTGATCAGGTATGGTGAGAAGTAGACGGTGGGGTTGGAAATTCGTGAGATATACGGTTCTTGCAGAAGGCGGTGGTCCAGCAAGGTTGCCTCAAGGTGTAGCAAGCCGGAACAGAGCTGATCTCTGTGCGATGGTGTCAGTATTGAACGAGATGATGGAATCCGGAAAGGGTAGGAGTCGTGTGGTAGACGGTAGTGAATGGCGTGGAGTGTCAAGTCTGGCGGTTTTGGTCTGAAAAAGTGAATCAACTCGTGTGGAAGAGGAAGTCGAGCATGTGCCCGAGGCGGCGAGCTTCGGTCAGCTAATCAGCCGAGCTTTACCCGACTCAGGCGCCCTCACGTTGCGTCGACATCACCCAGCTGCCATGAACCAACACCTCCGTCCGCATCGCCATCTTCGCCAACATCAAACCCACAACCCGTCACCCGCCCATATCAAATTTGATACCGCCCAAATCAAAGTACCAGTGCTATTTGATTGACCGGCGATGGTAAGTCTCATCAAACGCGCCGGACACCTGCCACAGCTAACAGCCATCGCAGGGTCAGAATCAGTCCGGCCTTGGAGGCGGTCCTCCAGGTCAAGGCGGCGATGACAAGAAGAAGAGCGGCGATAAGAAGGACAAGCCCAAGTACGAACCACCGCCGCAACCCACCACCCGCATCGGCCGCAAGAAGAAGAAGGCCGCCGGTCCAAACGCCGCTGCCAAACTCCCGACCGTCTACCCAACCGCACGATGCAAGCTTCGATATCTACGCATGCAACGGGTCCACGATCATCTGCTGTTGGAAGAGGAGTTTGTCGAGAATCAAGAGCGGATAAGAAAGGCAAAGGCCGTCAACCAGGCACAACCGCAGTCATCAGGAGGCGACAGCGATGCGCTGGACCGGAACGCAGACGAGCGGAGTCGTGTGGATGACATGCGTGGGTCGCCGATGGGCGTCGGTAATCTCGAGGAACTCATCGATGACGACCACGCGATTGTCTCTTCCGCCACCGGCCCGGAGTACTACGTCTCCATCATGTCCTTCGTCGACAAGGACCTGCTCGAGCCCGGCGCTTCCATCCTGCTGCATCATAAGAGTGTGTCGGTCGTCGGTGTCCTCACAGATGATGCCGATCCCGCGGTTTCGGTGATGAAGCTGGACAAGGCGCCGACGGAGAGCTATGCGGATATTGGAGGTCTCGAAAATCAGATCCAGGAAGTCCGCGAAGCTGTCGAGCTGCCTTTGCTTCATCCTGAGCTGTACGAAGAGATGGGAATCAAGCCACCAAAGGGTGTCATTCTCTACGGAGCACCGGGAACTGGCAAGACGCTACTCGCCAAAGCCGTCGCCAACCAGACTTCGGCCACCTTCCTGCGTATCGTCGGTTCAGAGTTGATTCAGAAGTATCTCGGTGATGGTCCTCGATTAGTGCGTCAGCTCTTCCAGACTGCCGCCGAACACGCGCCGTCCATTGTCTTCATCGACGAAATCGACGCTATTGGCACGAAGCGGTACGAGAGCACGAGTGGTGGTGAGCGCGAAATCCAGCGGACTATGCTTGAGCTCCTCAACCAGCTGGACGGTTTCGACGACCGTGGCGATGTCAAGGTCATCATGGCCACGAACAAGATCGACACTCTCGACCCTGCCCTCATTCGACCAGGTCGTATCGATCGCAAGATCCTTTTCGAGAACCCCGACCAAATCACCAAGCGCAAGATCTTCACCCTGCACACTTCCAAGATGAGCTTGGCCGAGGATGTTGAGTTGGATGAATTCATCAACCAGAAGGATGACTTATCTGGTGCAGACATTCGTGCCATCTGCTCCGAAGCCGGTCTGATGGCTCTGCGTGAGAGGAGAATGCGCGTTAACATGGCGGACTTCCGCACTGCACGTGAGAGCGTGCTCAAGACCAAGACGGAGGGTGAACCAGAAGGACTGTACTTGTAAGAAGAGAGGGGTGGGATGACGGGGAGCGAGGCTTTGCGTGGTACATATGGCCACGCTTTAGAGAGCATCGTATTATCAAGAGTAGCTAATCGCGAAGTAGAGCAGACCTGCAGCAAATAGAATGGTCTGCCCTTCACAGGCATGTCATGAGCTTCGAATCGATAATCTCTACCTCTATCATCACAATCTACTCCAACCTATACTTCTCATTCAACCACCTCCAACTCTCGATCCCCCTCCTCGCCAGACTTTCAGGCACGTCCGCGTCCGGATCCGCCATATCCCTCGAAAACAACTCCATCGACACCCAACCCTCATACTCGAGATCTCTAAACAACACATCCAAGACCCTCAAAATCGGCAAATACCCACCCTCCTCCCCAGCAAACAACCTCGCATTCCGACTCCACGACATCCTCGCCGGCTGATCCTCCTGATACCACGGATGGCCTTCGACCAAAGGCTCCTCCATCCTCTCCGCATCTACGACCTGCGCGAAGAAGATCTTTTGCGGATCGATCGTCTCCTTCAGGCGGGCGAGGCTTTGATCGAGGTCTTCGTCCGCCGAGGGAGTCTTCCCCGAGGGCGCGGCGGGATCCGCCCAGATTCTCCCCACGATGTTGAAGGTGTCGAGGCAGAAACCGAAGTTGGGTCGGTCGACTTTCTGGATGATGGACCAGACTTGCTCCCATGTATCTATGTACGTCCCCCATGCGAGATTCTCGTACGCGAACCGCACAGGTGGATTCTCCCGCGCTCCCAGGTCTGCGACTTCGAGCATGTCGCGGACGATGGCGTCGATGTCGGAGGTGATGTCCACGGCGGGGAGGAAGTTCGAGGGGATGAGGATGAGATCCGTGCCCAAAATCTCCACGAGGCGAAACCACACCTTCAACTTCTCGATGCGCTTCGCATGTTCCCCCCGATCCACCAACCCCTCATAAAACATAAACGGCTGCAGACAAATCACCCGCAACCCAAACTCCAGACACCAATTCCTTACCTCCCCGGCCGTGCGGATCAGATCCTCGTCCGCAACGGGCGTGTTCGAGCCGGTGGAGTCCTTGTTCGTGGCGGAGGTGTTGTAGGTGGAGGCGAGGTATCCGAGGTCTTCGTAGAAGATTTCGATTCCTTTGAAGCCGGCCTTGGACGCTTCGGCGAGTTTGGTGAAGAGGGCGTGTTCCCAGGCGCGACCGAGGGAGAGGGAGGCTGTGCCTGGTTTGCAAGAGGGCATGGTTTGTTGTTGGGTTTAGTGGGTGGGTGGGATTGTTTGGGAGGCTTGTTGTTCTTTATGGCTTTTTGGATTATGTTTTTCTGGAGACGCTAGTGCAAGGTCGTTGATGTTGTGGCTATTGAGTTGTGAAACGCAATGTGTATTTGGTTTCGTTTTGGGAAAGAGAGCAGCATCGAGGAGGGTTGATTATTTTATGGGAGCTGTAGCTGAGGAAGTTGAATTGTTCATCGGAGAAAGAAAGGAGAAGTCGTTTTGGCAGAGAGTATCTATCGTCGTCGGAAAAAGAACAACAATTACAGCTATCATCTGCATGTGAGCTAGCTATGTGGAGACATTCATGACCACTAGCTTCGAAGCTTATTTCAACCAGGACGACCAACATATACTACAGAAAGAGATCATTCAACATCGACCTTCTCCCGCTTAAAGATATCAATCACATCTCGACATTCCACTCTCCCTCAAGCCCTCTCAAACCCCTCCCACCTCGAGAAATCCCCCGTCTCCACCCCAAACAAATCCAACATCCTCCCAACCATCTGATCCACAACCTCCCCAATCGACGCCGGCTTCGTATAAAACGCCGGCACAGTCGGACAAACCACCGCCCCAGCCCTCGTAACCTCCAACATATTCCTCAGATGGATCTCACTCAACGGCGTCTCCCTCACCGCAAGCACCAACCGCCTCCGTTCCTTCAGCATCACATCCGCCGCGCGTGTGATCAGATCCTCGCAGTACCCCATATTCACGCCCGCGAGGGTTTTCATGCTGCACGGGATGACGATCATGCCGTCGGCGTGGAAGAAGCCGCTGGAGACGGGCGCGCCGAGGTCGTGGATGCTGTAGACGTGGTCGGCCAAGGCGCGGACGTTGGCGGGCGTGTAGTCGGTTTCGTATTTGATCGTTTCTTCCGCCCAGTGGCTGAGGATGAGGTAGGCTTCGACTTGGAGGCGGCGGAGGGCGAGGAGGAGTTTGATGCCGAGGATGGCGCCTGTTGCGCCGGTCATGGCGACGACGAGGCGCTTGCGACGGGGTGTTGGAGTACTTGTAGGGATTAGTGTGGGTTTGATTGAGGTTTCTGTTGTTGTGGTCGGCGGTGGTGCAGTCGTTGATGGGCGTACTGCGGAACTTGCTGGTCTGGATAGCCCGAACATGTTTGGTAGATTCTGTATTGATGTTGCGATGAACCAGTAAGTTTGACAGATAATATGTTGAAGTCGATGGACGGAGCTAGGTGTTGCTGTGATGGACGATTGGACTGCAGTGGTCTTCAGAGGTATAAAAAGCTGCTCACATCTCCGAGGAGAGCGAGGTCGCCGCCGTCCCGGTTGAAACGCGGACTCACCAAGTGGGCCTATCTCCCCAAATCGTCCATCTTTCTTGGATGCCATACCAGAATTCTGATCTAGATGTCAGCGGGTTTGAGCGGCGGCATCGAGGAAGGGAAATTTGTCCTACCCCTGTGCTCCGAGACGAGCCGAAGCGACCGAAGCCTTGCGAGGCCCCCGAGCGGCTGAGGTATAAGATGGCACGCAAGCTGCGCCTTCAAGTTTCTCCAAGCATTGAACGCACATCTGTGTACAGCCTCGAAAAGCCGAACCCTGAAAACGACAGCCAGCATGTCTCTCGCCAAGAGCAACCACCTTTCGCAGTCCAACCAAAACCTGCCACACATGAACTTCCGCTCCTTCGTCGAAGCGCTACGACAGGATGGCGACTTGATCGAGATCAATGACGAGATCGACCCTCACCTCGAAGCCGGAGCAATCATCCGCAAAGTCTGCGAGACAGACGAAAAAGCGCCACTCCTAAACAACCTGAAGGGAAGCAAAGACGGCCTGTGGAGGATCCTTGGAGCTCCGGCTTCGTTGCGAAGAGATCCAGAACAGAAGTATGGTCGAATTGCTCGACATCTGGGCCTTCCTCCCAACGCCTCCATGAGGGATATCCTAGACAAGATGTTGTCCGCCGCGCATGCCGAACCGATTCCTCCGAATGTGGTGCAAGACGGTCCCGTGAAAGAGAACAAACTCGTCGACGGAGAATTCGATCTATCAACTCTTCCCGCACCGTTGCTGCATCAAGCGGATGGTGGAAAGTACATTCAAACATACGGTATGCATATCGTACAGACGCCCGACGGAAAATGGACGAACTGGTCCATCGCTCGGGCCATGGTCCACGATAAGAACCACTTGACGGGCTTGGTGATCGAGCCGCAGCACATCTGGCAGATCCACCAAATGTGGAAGAAAGAAGGCAAGGATGTGCCGTGGGCGCTCGCGTTTGGTGTGCCTCCAGCGGCGATCATGGCCGCAAGCATGCCCATTCCAGATGGCGTCACGGAAGCTGGATACATTGGTGCGATGACCGGGACCGCTCTCGATGTCGTGAAGTGCGAGACCAACAACCTTTATGTCCCTGCGAGCGCCGAGATTGTGTTCGAAGGGACGATTTCCATCACTGAGACAGGGCCAGAAGGTCCATTCGGAGAGATGCACGGTTACGTCTTTCCTGGTGATACACATCAGTGGCCAAAGTACAAGGTCGACACTATTACGTACCGTGACGATGCAATTCTACCAGTCTCTAACTGCGGCCGAATCACCGACGAGACCCATACTCTGATAGGATCTTTGGCCGCCGCGGAGATCCGTCAAATCTGCCAGGACGCTGGACTGCCCGTCACAGACGCATTTGCCCCTTTCGAGTCCCAAGTCACATGGGTCGCGCTCAAAATCGACATCTCCCAGCTCCAGAAGATGAACGTGAAGCCGCAGGAATTCCGCAAAGCAATCGGAGACTTGATATTCTTTTGCAAAGCAGGATACACCATCCATCGCTTGATCCTTTGCGGGCCAGATATCGATGTCTACTATTTCAAGGATGTCATGTTTGCCTTTTCGACTAGATGCCGGCCACAGACAGACGAGACTTTCTACGATGACTGTCGCGGGTTCCCTTTGATCCCGTATATGAGCCACGGCACTGCTTCGCCAGTTCAGGGTGGTAAAGTCGTGTCGGACGCGCTGATGCCTTCGGAGTATCAAGGCGAGCAAGACTGGCAGCAGGCCTCGTTCAAGCATTCGTACCCGCAGTCGTTGCAAGACAGCGTGAACGAGAGGTGGTCGACGCAGTGGGGGTTCGGCAAATGAAACATCCGGTCATTGGGGTCAAATGAAAGCTGAAAGGTAGCCTTGATAAGAAATTGAAGTCCTGCATCAGAACGTCGTCGGATCGAACCATGTCGGATCAAGTTCTGAAGTAAGCTGCGATGGGTTCACGGGATCTGCTTTACTTAGCATGTATAGATCATGATAGGAGTCCGTCCGACGTACCCCATAGAATATAGTCAAATAGATCCAATGGAGATAGATCGGGCTGCTGTGTTCCTTGCTGTGGCTGGTCGCCATCGAGTCGAGGTTCAGAGGGGCCGGTATTCGGGCTGAAATTTGTTGGTCAGTGGTCTATGTCACTGTGTTCTTGACTGCTAGAAGACTTACTCCAAAATATTAGCGCTCGTTCCAGAGTAGTTGGGAGTAATCGAAGAAACATCTTGCACATATGTCCCGCCGCGAGGCGCTTGCATCCGTGTTGTTCCAGGTGTATTACTTTCCTTGATCTTCTTGAGCTCAGCAATCGCTCTGATGTGTGGCGCGGACAGATTGATGCTCCCTTGTGACCCGTCCTCGGAAAAGACGTCAAGGATCTCATTCTGCCATTGCCGCACATCTGCTTCTTTGTAATCATCACCTAGAAGGCCCAACAGCAATGCCGAGCTAAGACCATTGTGAACTAGAGCCCACGATCTCGCTGCATACGTAGTGAGTGTGTTGAGCTTGACAAACGACTTCACGCATTCTAGAAGGTTGTCGAGACAGATTCGGCGGAGTTCGGGCTGAATGGCAGGCCGGCGAAGGGCGGGTCGACAAAGCCATGCAACCATGAACGAGCTTTGCAGGCTCAGTAGGTGCTGCTCGCAGCGATCTCGAATGTTTTGGGAGACACCAGACCTGACTGCTTCACCCAGGTACGGTCCTCTGATGTCCTCAATCTTTTGCATGGAAGTATTAATATCAGCAAAGTCCATATTCTCTGTGGCATTGGAGTTCCCAATGGTGGCACTGTCTAGCATTACGCTGCATAAGAGATTCATCTTTTCTGCGAACGTTGGAAGCGCCGCTGGTGTCGTTGGGTTCCATGGAAACATCGTCACTGGAGGTCGATCGTAACACGATGATAACAAGCTGTCTTGCCTCACCAGGGCTGACCTACTCATAATCAGTACCTTACGGGGCGACGAGTCACAGGGCATGATATCATACCATAGTTGCCACTCTGACGAAGCTACGTTTTTAACCCTGTGCAGGCCGAGACTTTGAGCCATTATCACAGTCGTGCCCAACAGTATCCAGGCAAGCTCGGCATTCATATCGTTCTGCAAGACTTGGCCAAGTACCAGCAGAGTTTGCACACATATGGCCGTCGGACGGACGAGAAAATTCACAACGCGAAGGCATTGAAAGGAGAGTCGTGCTGCAAATGTCAGTATACGAGTAGCATCAGAAATAAGGGCGCATTGTTGAAGCATACCGTACAACCGAGACTTTTCTCGCCGCTGCATGAGCTCGCCTTCTGAGAATTGCTCGCCATATGATAGCACTGCGAACAGCAGAGAAAGCCAGGTCATTGGTTTCTGATAATATGTCCTCTCACGATCACCAATGTGCTGGCTCTCAGGACCTCCACGAGAAGGAGCCTCGATAAATCCGCAAAGCTCCACTTCAAAGGCATCGATGTTCGTCAGGACAGGCGAAAAGGCGTGTGCTTCCTTGTAACGTTGAAATAAGCTGGTGATAGTCTTTTGGTCAGTAAGTTCACTTTCACACATGAATGTAGCAAGCTCTCCAACGACCAGCAAGACTTCGAGATTTGTCGCCCGACCAAGTCTGGAAAAGTCAAGCTCTCGAAACATCGACGATACTTACTATATAACATGGCGGTCCGCTGGTAGAGCTTGGTACAGCTGTTGAGCGATTTCATCTTGGGATGCCTCAATAGGTGATGAAAATGGATAGGCAGATGCAGTCTTCCCGATGCCCATCATTGGCATGAATGCTTGCTCTACGCTTTGTCCAACGCCTTCCTGAGAGGCGTGATCGCGAAGCAGTGTGGGTATAGCGTTAGAACCAAGGTACGGACTCTTGCCATTCTCGGTGTTGTCGTTATTGTCGGATTCACGACCGGCAATCTCGAGTGGCGAAGGCACGCTGGGTTCTTGGTCGAGGTTCTGCGAAGCCGAAATGGGCCGCTCGTCTGCGATATGAGCAACTAGGTCTCTGGTACTGTGCAAAGATGTGGCTTCCGGTGGAGCAGGTAGCGGCACCGAGGACTGCTGGACTTGGGTCGCGGGACCGTCATCGTACGTACACAGATCGGGGTAGGATTTGATGCATCTGTCGCAAGGTGCGCATTTATCGCACTTGACTTTCCTCGTTCGACACGGATGACAGCTTTGCCTGGATCTCTTCTTGCGTTGACGCAGCAGTTGACGCGCGGCTACATCGCTGCGTTCCATGGTTTGTCGCAGGTTCGTGGAAGAAAAGTCTTGGAGGTGAGGTCAACAGCCGAAGATGGCCGAGTTGATCCGAACTTATTTCTAATTAGGAAGCCAGCAAATCAGGCTGTGACTGCAGGTACCTCCCCTCGAGGCACATGTGTGCATGTGGGCAACGAATATCAATAATGCGGAACTTGAAAATCAAAGAATCGTTCGATACTAAGTTAGTAGGCGACGAGAAGTTTTTAAAGAATCACGCCAAAATACATAGTGATGGAAGCCTCGCAACAAGCAGTCGATCAATCTAAGGAAAGAATCGAATCGCAGCCTTCTGAATCTTCCGCTCATTGAAAGCCTCATATGCCTCCGGTGCCTCCTCGATGGACACAATCCTGTCAAACACAAAGCTCGGCTTTGCTTTGCCACTTTGGATGAGCGCCAGTAGCTGTGGGTCGACGCCAAGGTTGACGATACCACCCTTGATGCTGACATTCTTCAACCACCAGGTCGCGATATCAAACTGGATATGTCCTCGCGCCAGGGATATGAGCGGTTCTCCTTTAGATGGCTTTGCAGCCCAGTATACACCTGTCAATGCGATGCCTCCACCTGCGCTAACCAGTGCGATGGCGTCGTTGACAATGAATGCTTCGTCTGGTTTTCCCTCAACATTGACGCACTCGAATCCACAGCAGTCGCTCACGCGTTTCACGCCATTGGGCTCCAGTTTGCTGATTTGCTCCGATGGTAAGCCTTTGCTGAGATCTATTGGGATCGCGCCGATTTCTTTGGCTTTGGCGAGACGAGAGGGAATCCGGTCAATGGAGTAGACTTTGCTCGCACCGCGTAGAATGGCAGAATATGCGGCCAGGAGGCCCATAGGCCCTGCTCCATAGACTGCCACGACGTCGCCTGCTTCGAAGCCGGTCTGCGATATGGACCACCAGCCTGTGGCGAAGATGTCCGAGAGTAAGACGTAATCTAGCTCATCGTCGAAGCCAGAGGGAAGGCGTCTCAGAATCCCTGAGTCCGGTGCGACCACATATTCGGCTGTCAAAAATTTTAGCAGGTTCAGTTGCCTTTATGTCCCTTAACATACCTTGAAGACCTCCAATGTTAGGACCCAGGATGTCTCCAAAGCCGTACGCTTCTGCAGTTTCACCAGGCTCAAACCCTTCACCGGCAATGACAATAACGCGGTCTCCAGGCTTGTAATCGGTGACATCTTTACCTACTTCCGCGACAACACCGACGCCCTCATGGCCCAGAATGTAAGGGATGTCATCTGCGCCGAAGATTCCGTGATACGTGTGGAGATCTGTACCACAGACTACGATCAAGCATCGTTAGCAACTGAGGTTATGTGCGAGGGGGCATGAAGGAGGCTCACTGGCTGCAGTGGTGATTCGAATGAGTAGTTCGGAGTCCTTCTTGATCTGTGGTTTGGGTACGTCGCGAACGGAAACATGGCCTGGACGACCTTCCCACAGGACGGCCTTCATAGTGCCGTGCCTATAATCGAGACCGCTTTCGCCATTCAAGGAGTCATGGTACTTGTGGCCGTTGGTCTTGCTTTTGAGATTCCCATCTTCCGGGTTGGTCGGTCGCTCAACGACTTGTGACGTAGGTGATGCTCTGATGGGGAGGATTGGGTGCGGCATGGTCAACTTTCGAGAGCAAAGCATTCGAGGCTGCCTGGTAATGATGAGCAATATCGACCTGGCGATTGAGAGCACTTATATAGTCGAGGTTCACCGCTCGCGGCCTCATTGGTAGCCTGACCAACATCAACAACGTCAATTCTCCGGTCAGTGTGGTCAGCGATCAAAGCTAGTGAGGCTGTGGTATCGTCAGAGAGCTTTGCTCTTTCCCTAATAGCCCCGTATGTACCGGCCAATTGAATCACAACTGGCAGCAATTCGAACATCGGCCGTAGACCACGAGGTGTCGCAATGACCACCTTTGTCCGACTCCGGTCAGGTCACATAGTGCTCGCCTGAGTTGTAGTTCTAAGCGCTAGGCTTGGCCGGTTTAATGAGTTCGTATATTTCAGCTGTAAGCTGACCAGCTCGTATCAGCGCTAGACGATAGTCAAGAGCGTCAAGCTAAATTGAAAGCTTGTGATTACAAGTGGCGGCTGTGATGGCGAGGCCGACTGAATTGCCCAACTGTGAGATGGTGTTGAATACGCCCCCTGCCAATGCCTGCGACTCGGCAGGAAAAGCGCGGCAAATGACGAGGCTGGACATTGTCCAGAGTACTGAGAGGGAGAAAGTAGGTCAGTATGTACTTCTCTCCTAATGTTCCGGCGAGCTTAACGACTTACCGTCAGCATTGACGGGAATGAGCGACATGGCAACGAATGCCGCCGACCAGAAAGTCCATTCAGGGGAGATCACCGCCATCAAAATTGGAGCGACGGCGGTAATGACTGCCGAGACACCGAGGAGGGTATTGACATTCGCCCTTGCAACCAGAAACCCGGCGATTGGGTTGACAAGCAGGCCAACGACAGTCATCGGTAGGAAGCGAAGGGACGTCTGTAGGGGCGAAATGTCCTGAACCTCCTGAAAGAAGAGGGTCGATATGTATTGGAAGGCATTAAAAGCAGCCCAGGTGAAGAACATAGAGATGCAGACGCAAGTGAACGACAGATTTTGCCATAATCCATTTTAAATCAGCGCGACTTTCCCTTGCTTCACCCTCCAGTTGACCCAGAGAGAAAACACAGGGAGCAGCAGCACCGAAATCGCATCAAGGCGATGATGTGGGCTTGCAGGATGTGTTTGTAGTCTGTTGTGACCATGCTATGAGAACGGATATTTAGCGTTTGGAAAGCACAATTGCAGCATAGGAGTTGTACTTACGCAAGAACATAAGACAGCAACGCGAAGGCGATGGCCAGAATTGCCACACCCATCCAGTCAATGCCGTATGCCAGTCGGCGCCATGACTCTTTGGACAGCTTTGTAGAAGATGGATCCGAGGGGAGTACGAAGACCGACGCCACGAAGAGCATCGCATCGGCAATGGCAGTGATATAGAAGCCCCAGCGCCATCCGATCGTATCAGTCAGGACGCCCCCGAGAATGAGACCCATCGCATATCCGAGAGGCTGACCCATGCCAGTCGCCGCAAATGCAATGTTTCGACGAGGCCTGAGGGGAAGGACGCGGTAACCAGGGACATCGACGTCGGGAGACACATAGCAACAAATAGTCCTAGAATGGCACGCAAAATAATGAATTGATTGTCCGTCCGAGCGAGGCCGCATGCTAGGATCAACGGACACGAGATCCCGCTCCCAAGCAACCACATCCTTTTCGAGCCCACGACGTCGGCCACGGCACCGAATGCTAACAGCGTGCATCCTGCTGCCAGCGCATATACTGATGCTGGCCAGAAGATTAGTTCACGGCTGAGGTGGATGTCTGTCGAGATTTGAGGGAGTGCGGTGGTCAAAATTCCTCATCCCGAGACGCTGATGAAGGTGACTCCAGATAGAACAACGATGATGCAAAAAGCTTCGAAGTTGGTTTTGTCCGACTTTTCTGGGGCCGAGTTCGTTTCTGAAGGTGGTTTCTGGCTCAAATCTGTCCTCGAACCTGCTGCTGCGTCAGACATCTCAATCTCCGTCTCTTCAAATGCAACAGGGGGCGCTGTTGTCGTTAAAGTCGTTTTCGTCATGATGGGCGGGGACTATTTGATATCAGTCGGAGTGAGGCTGATTGGGCGAAGCAGAAAGACTTATACCATGAATGAGAGCGTTTGTCGACGTGTGGCTGATATCGAGATTGAAGACTAGACCTGACCTGACCGCTTGATAAGCATAACGCCATATTGCGAGAAAAGCTCTATGTGCATATGCAGGAAAACTTCCATATCGGTCACCCAGGCGGAAGTCTCCCGCTTCATCGAATCGACTGTGAATGGAGCATGATGATGATGGCTGGACTTAGCAAGGCTGTAGATAGTGATGCTTCGTGTTTGGTACCTTTTGTCCAACATGGCTGTTCAGTCTGATGACAGCGGGGTCGGTGTCTTTCATGTTGTTGTTCTCCATATGCTCCTGTCTATCGCCTGGACTTCCCGCACTTCAATCTACATGGCAAGTCTCTGCTTCCACAGGTACTCATAGTGCGGCATAGCCAGGTCGACCAACTCTCGCACAAGTCGGGAGTCCTCTCCGAACTCGGCATCCCACTTGACTTGCTCTGCCTGCAAATCAATGTCCTTCGCTTTGCGGCCCGCCTTTGCTCCCGATGAGTCCAACAGATTCTTCTGCACGTTACGCAAAAGCTCAGGCATCTCTTCATCGAACGTTTCTGCGTCCTTCTCCCATGATAGCACCACTTCGGCCGGATTGAGGCCAATCTTATCGCATAGATGCCGCACGTAAGCTTCGTCTCCGAGGAAGTCTTCTGCGTCGACGACAGCGGGTATCACACCCTTGCTTTGATACCAATCAAACAATTCCCGAGACCATGTCAAACTCCCGACCAAGTAGTAGATACTCTTGCCACCATCACCAAATCCGCCAAACTTCAAGTTCGAAGTAGTAGCACGTACAGCCGACGGAATCCACAGGTAGGGGTGACGAATGACGAAAAAGGGCCGAACACCAGAATGGAGGAGAAGCTCATCTGGAACCAAGACTTGCTTTTCGGTAGCGAGCTGGTCATCCTTTGGAGATTTGAGATACTCAAGGGCACGTTCCCTTGAGGTGATGAAGTACGGATGAGTGTGCAAGAAAAGCTTCTGGTTCTGTTGAAGAGAATCAGCACCCAGTTGCCCATAACAACGAGAGACAGTTACTCACTTTGCTTGCCGCAGCGTCAAGCTCCTGCTTCCACCGATTACATTCCCTTGCAACAGCAGCCTCGTACTTTGCTTTCTCAGGCTCGGGCATGCCATCAAGACAAGACTTTTTGCTCTCCCACTCTGCAGCTATGGGGATTGACTCCTGGAAAGCATGACCAAAATAGACAGTATCCGATTGTTTCGAAAGCACCCGCTCCAGGACATGGCATGCCGTCCGAGGCTGCGAGAACATGAGGACTTGCGTCGTCATCATGGGCCAGAGTTCTTCGAGGTTGCTGCAGGTTGAGAGTAGTTTCGAGACGTGGGGCCCAGCTGTCATATCAAAGTGGGAGAGCAAGGACTCAAAGGAGTTATATGTACCTGCGAGAAGCGCTGCCGTGCCTTCGGCCGCACCATGTGCGGGCCGATTGCCTATTCGGCCATCCATAAGGCATAGTCCCGGTTCTGGTGGCATGTGTCATCGGAAGCGACCTGGTGTATCTCAACAGCCCAAATTCCTATCTCGTTTGACGCTCATGGCATTTGCCCTTGTCGTTAGAGGAAAGTAGAAGGAGCTGAGGGGATGAAGAATCGCGATAACCCCGAGCTCCCAATACGTTGGGCTCTTGGCTGTGAACGATGTCAGCATAGGCTGTGGGAGGTTAGTGTCAGGGACACAAGACACTATAGGGTTGCGTACGAGTTCTACAAGCTCTAATTCATGGTTTAGGAAGGCCACCCGTTCCAAAGGGAGGACACTTAACCCAACTCATACCGAGTTCCACCATGAATTAGATTAGCCTTGCCAGCGGCTCCAGTTGTATCAGTCGCGCTCGACAGTGGGCTAGGATTTGATCCGATGTGAGCGTTCAAGAGATGTCAAGAGGTTACAAGCGTAGGATGCAAGGGTAGGGCAGGAAAGGAAAAGTTCTTTACTAATGCGAGATGATGATCACCATTTTTGCGCCAAGCAAGGGAAATCCCGGAGTATATCTTAGCACCGCTAGCAGTACATTTAGTACTATTCCAAACACTTAACCTCTTGCTTCTTTGATAGTTAACTTATACCTTAAAAGGGGACAGCCGTGAGCAGGACGAAGCACCCAGAACAAGAGCAAGGCGCTCGAATGGCGCGAGAGAATGAGGGTGGGACACATGAAATACATGTACACTTTGGCATCCACAACCACAAAAAGCACTACCCTGAAACCGCTTCAATCACATCAGAGCCAATTGCCATCCATCATAGGGACACCGATCCTCGCTCGAACACAGCACTCGCTACCTATGGCCTCCCAACCCCTACGCGTTCCACACCCAGGGCACCAAGAGCAATGTCAACTTGTCGGCTCGCTCCGATAACACCGGAGTCGATATCAGCTTCTCAAGCAAAAGGCAACAGGCTCAGGCGCCGATTTTTTTACTTGACTTAATCAAAGCCTCTGCCTGGCTCAAGATGCTGAGCCATCACAAGGCTGTGGGGGGAACTCTCGCGTTCCAGAATCAGTAATCGGCTGCGCCGACAGCACGCGCGGCCCGGAACAGGCTTCTTTCAACCAAGCTAGACATGCCCAGGGCTCGCTTCCTGTCATTCGCACACAGATATCCGGGGAATTTCTGCCGGAACGCATCGAATCGACTTTCCAGTTCTTGTAAAACTACGTCCGTGTACGTCGTCATTTTCTGCCGTATCTGAAAGTTCGGAAGCTTCTCCGAGGCCGCAAGGGGCGAATCCACTGTGCAAGAACATCTCGACTGCCATATCAGGGTTCAGAGACGCAATGTACATGCTGGTCTTTCCAAAAGCATTCTAAAACGAGCGGCTTATGATGGTCTCAATAGAAGTCATCGAAACCTTTCAAGTATACCCGTCAAGCAAACCTTGACGAGGCCAATCACCAGACAGACGATTGTTGCCACAATTCCCGCATTGCACAGCGATCCCGTACCTCCATCTCTCACCATGAATGGCCACAAGGAAACATCCGGGCAACAGTCACGCTTCGACATATTCGAACCCGCCGGGCCATCTTCGACTTCATCGTCAAAGGCCTCACTTGCGCAAACCTGTCTGAAGGTTGGGGCTGCGTTGACCTTTCTATCGACTGCAGCATGGTATGAAACTATTGATGCATCCGCATTGACGAGGTAGCTGACCAGTAATCCAGTCTACATGTCCAGCAATGGCTTGGTGCTCCACTTTACTTTTTGAACGGCCGGTGGTACCACGCCTGGCAAGCAGTAGTAAAGCAGTCTACTGCCCTACTCATACTCGGCTTCAACCAAGTGTGTGCACCTACAACAGTTCGCATCGGCGGTGACGCTAGCGTTGCCGGGCAGATACGTGGTGGAAAGAGACTCCAACTTGATTTTCCCGATCGCATGGTCTTGATTGCAAACCATCAGGTAAGTTTCAGGTATGCTGCGTGCACTTGGTAGCCGTCGCTGACATCTCCAGATCTACACTGATTGGATATTCTTTTGGTGGATTGCTTATACAGCCGGAAAACATGGCCATTTCTTCGTCGTTCTCAAAGACGCTTTGCAAAGGATTCCGCTTCTGGGATGGGGAATGAAGTTCTTCTCTTGGATTTTCCTATCTCGAAATTGGGAGGCGGACAGAGTGATATTCGAAGGGGGTATAGAACGCCTGGCGGACATCAGAACACGCGATTCAATGTGGCTGCTTCTCTTTCCCGAGGGCACCAACATGTCGAGGAACGCCCGTGCTGCCAGTCAGAGATGGTCGAGCAAGAGCGGTACTGCCGACCTTAAGCATGTTCTGTTGCCGAGAAGTCGTGGTCTACAGTGCTGCCTACAAGGATTGTCCTCTACAGTGGACTGGGTGTACGACTGCACTATTGCATATGATGGCATTCGAGTAAGTACCCGCTCCAAATTTTTGAGATCAACGCTAACAGTATTCAGACCAGGAGAATATGGCCAAGAAGTACATAGCATGAAAAAATTGTTCATCGAAGGTCGCAAGTCACCTCGAGTTCATATGCACTGGCGTCGCTTTGTCATGAAGGACATTCCGTATGACGATCCGAAAGCTCTGGAGACATGGATCCTTGAACGATGGATTGAGAAGAACGAGCTCCTTGAGCACTTCCAACAAAATGGTATCTTTCCTACTCATGAGGGATACACCGTTTCCAAGGTTGAGATTCAGAACTGGTTGGAAACCGTACAGGTTTTCGGAGGTGTTGCTGCCGTTGTGGCAGTTTGGTGGATTGGCAAACAGTTATATGGTCATGTTGATAGCATCGTACGTGTGCCACGGTGAATTTGGCCTTGGACGTACGTACATGCAGCTGTAGTGCATCGTTTGACGACACGGTTTCTTACTTCTAGCTTGTCAGATTACCCGCAATAAAGAAATGAATGTCCTACGGTGAGCAGGACACTCGGGATAGCGCAAGGAGAGGTCTAACTCTGAGAAAGGCCTCCTTACCCCTTAGCAACTTCTTCTAAATATCGACTTCATTGCCCTCGACCCAAGCCTTACATTGCCAATACAGCAGGTCATGCTTCTCGCCGCAGATTTGACTCCCACCCTCCGCCCGCTTATCTCTTCGATGCCCTGGCATATCTTTCATAACCTTCACGCACATGGTCAACTCCTGCAAGTACGCCAAGTGGCGATATCCAGGAGGGTACTCCATCAACTTCTGATAATCCAGCTTCGGTACACGATCCGGCGTTACAGGGATGAGTTTGTCCTGCAAAGATCAATAAGCCCAGAAAATCAAAACTTCCTCCAGGAACGATCAATCCTACCTTCTCATACCAATGCCTCACAAACCTCGCCCTCCACTGCCCCTCAGCACCAGCACCAGCACCCTTCTCCCAAAAGAAACAAAACCGACAATCACTCTCCGCATCCACCTCAATCCCACCCTCAAGCACAAACCTCTGCGTAATAGTCGCCTTCATCTTCGTCACCGCCCTCCGTCCCTCGGTGTCAATATCCGTACTAACCCCATGACACCGATGCATGATCCACGCTCCACCATCCATGCCCCGTTTCGACGCCTCGATGAAATCTTTGAAGTGTGTGCGGCCCGTCCAGGTCGTGTAGATGTAGGCGTCCGGGTGGAAGAGGGAGGCGAGGTTTTCCCATTCGCAGGCGTCCCGGTAGAGGGGCCAGCCTTCGGCTAGTTCGCGGAGTTTGAGACGTTCGAGGAGGAGGTCTGTAGGGCCGTTGTTGCGGATTGCTTTGTCTGGCCGGGAGCCTGGAGGGAGGCTGTGGAGGTCTGGCATACTTGGGGAATTTTTGTGGTCGCAGACTCGTTAGGTGGGATTGATATGAAGAGATAGAGGGGACGGGCGATGATGTCTCGAAGTCATTCGCATTATTAGAGTGATATGTAAGTCTTCTGATATATCGGAATTGCTTCCTGCCTTCCCCATAGCCTTCTCTACATCCCGACCCAACGAGCCGGCTAAATCCTGAGCCGAAAGCGGAAGGAGCGGGTGAAACGGACACATACCTGTCAAAGAGTAAGCATTGGCTGTCTGCAAGATGTCTAATCATCCTCTATTACTCTAGACTGTAGGGCTCTCAAATTATGTGTATGTGTCTTGGTCCGAGCCGAGAACAACGTCTGGTCATTCAATCAATCTCAATCCTGATCTTCCCAACCCCTCGATCAACACAACTCTGCAAAGCACTCTTCTTCTCCTCCGCTTTCAACACGGCACTTTTGAAATCCACTTTCCCATTGCACAACGTGACTTTACAAGCGCCACAGCCTCCATTCTTGCAGGAGAACAAAACATCAAAGCCAGCATCATTCAGCACATCCAGGAGACTTTGATCCGAAGGTACCTTGAGCGTCTCATGGCGATCAGTCTCCGGCTCATCAACTTCAACTTCGAATTCCTGTCCTAGATCATCGCCACCCGGAGCAGAGAAGTCCTCGAAATGCACCATGTGCTCGGGATAGCCTAGCTCTGCGCCACGCTCTTCACAGGCTTTCATCATTCTTGAAGGACCGCAACTGAAGATGCGGGCAGGGCAGGTACCGTGTCCGAGAGATGGTATCACTTTGTTGATGTCCAATCGTTCGTCTCTTGACTTTGCGTAGAGAGTGACTTTGTCGACAGGGATCTCGTCGAGGAAAGCCGCGTCCTCTGGACTTCTTACGGCGTAATGGACATGGTACGGTAGGCCTTTCTGCTCCCAATCTCGTATCGACGGCATAAAGGCAGTGACTCCAATGCCACCGATAATTATTAATCTTTCCGCGTTGCTCCCCTCCTCTTCACACGTCTTGTCGTTCTCAACCGTTTTGGGATTCGCCCCCGGCGACATCTCAATGCTATCCCCAACCTTGAGCTTCTTATGAAGATACGCCGATCCTCCTCGAGAGTGATCATCGAGCGCAACACCGAGACTGAATTCCTGTAAAGTCCCCTCGACGATAGAATATGACCGAGCAATGCTAAGATCGGGTCCGAACTTGATCTGTGCAAAGGCGTAGGGATCAAACTCAGGCTGGCTGATCGGGAGAGGCTCCTTCAGGGCGAAGGTGAGCTTCCTCACGCGCGGTGTGACGTACCACGCTCTGACCAGAGTGTATGTTTTGGGTGCTTCTCTCAGCCTCCTCTTGGCAAGGTCCAACCATAGGTCTGTCATGGGCAGCGCAGCACACTCCGCAACCAGTGAGATAGGTACCACTTTACCCCTGATGACTCTTTGCACATTCGTAATGGACCACTTCGGCAAGGGCCTTTCCACGAGCGTAATAGTATCCCCTTTGTTGATGTACCCCGTCTTCAAAACGCCATAATTCCAGCCAGACCGTCCAGATCGTAATGTGCGCTTAAGTGCACGAGGCCACTCGAAGCGTGAATTGAGCTTATAGCACGGATGTCGAGGCTCGCGCACCTGGAGCAGAACATCCTCTCCCACCTTGAACACATCCCCAATGCAGACATTATCCTCACTCATATTCGTCGCGCTGATGTTCTCTCCAAATCCACCGACATCGTACAACCCAGGCTTGGGAGGATTCTCGCTCCTCCAATCCGCGTAGTGATTCGGGTCGTATTGATGGACAGCTCGGTCGTGACCGCCATGGAGATAATACACATGCTCGTCGCCAACAAGTCCTGTCTCCGTACAGTACACCGGCCCATCCCGTACTTGCTTATAGATGGCTGATGTGATCTCCCCTCCCAAAGCATTCTTCTTCACCTTTCCCGTCCGGATTTGCATGATGATACCAGGGGTCGGTACAGGGGCATCATCAATTTTGGTAATTGTCTCCCTGGCAATGTTCCTCCTCGCCAGCTCACTCGTCGAGCTTAGCCTCGACAGGGCATTTGTCGAATCGGTCATGGTTGTGTGATCTGATCTGACGGTTGGAATCGCTGAGGCTCGTTGTTGCAATTGGGCAGAGACCAGGATTATGGTGAGACGGATAGGCAATCCTATTCCTTCTGGGCGTTTCTGGGCGTGGGATACTATTTTGTATGTCAAGAATGGGTATAATAGCACAACGTTCTATGTCTGATGTCTCAATCGGTGCTGACGGACCCGTTCGGCCTTGCGGGTCCGGGAAAAGTTTAAAGCTGCCGAGCGGCGTCTGAGCAAGGCAACCGGTCCTCAGCCGGCCAGACTGAACTGCTATTGAGCAGGAAATCAATGGAGGAGCGTACATGTTCGGAGTTGGTGTCGTTGACGCCGTTGATGTGGTTGCGTCAGCTAGCAAAGTTCAGAGCATGTCCGTGACGCAGCCTTGTCCCGTGACGGCTTCAAGACACAACATCATTGCTGCCACTACCTATCATACAAAAACGTGGAAGAAGCTACCCTCCAACACGAACATCAAACCCCTCACCACAACACCATCGCTAAAAGTCACTCTGCAGCGCGACTAGCACTGAGTCTCGGATCTCTCATCATATCATCTCCCACAACTCCACGCTAAGAAACACACATCCCATTCCAATCTCAACTCCTTTCAATCAATCTGAATTCCCTTTCCTTTCCTTTGATTGTTTACAGATACGGCATCCAAAGCAGATCCGTCTGCGCCAGCTTCTCCGGATTCGTGGCCTTGGCAATGAAATCGAGCACGCTCTGACTAGCCGGCAGGTTGTTGCCTGTCGGCTCCTTCGCAATAGCAACAGCCTTGTTGACGATCGCCTCGGCGTTGCGCTGGACGTGCTCGCGCATCTCGTTCTCCTTGAAGTGTCCTTGGCGGTGTGACTGCGTGTACCAGAACTGGATCTCATCTCTGATGAAGATGGACAGATGATGCTCAAGCTCGCAGTTATTCGTCTCCTGTGCGGCGTTCTGCTGTCCATTGGCTGTGGCAGGTGGGCTTGAGATGTTGTCAGACGTCAAGCAGCGGGCAATGGCCATCAAAGCGCACGTGAAGATGCCCTCGGTGTGAATCGGTCCCATGAGCACTTGCAGATTTGGTGTCTGTCGCCACGGTACCGGCTCAGGCTGATGGAAGATCGGACGATTCGCCAGCATGAACGGCAACAGCTCAGAGCCCCAGATGTTGCCACTACCTCTGGCGATATGCATCTTGTTGGGATAGCGAACGGTCATGTGCATAGTGAAGGTGATGTACGTCAACGCCGCGAGCTGGTACGAGAAGTGCTTGCGGAACAGCCAGAACGAGTCGTAGGAAGGATAGGTGGCGGCAAAGTACTTGCGAACAACATCCTTTGGCACATAACGCTCTTGGATGTGGTTCAACGCTTCGATGCGCATGTTGAGCCACTGCTCTTGCTTCTGAGGCGGAATGCCCCGCATCTTCTCCATGGTGAACATGAGTGGCTCGTCCTTGTCGATCTCGTGGCGGCGACAATGATCCTCGTAGATGGCTTGCAAGGTGACGTACGATGGATCGTCCTGGATAAGACGCATTCCTGGCGACACGGGAACCATGACCGGCAGGTGGAACTGCAAGTTGCGGCGACGACTCTCCTTCTTCTTCGACAGTGTACTGTTGAAGATGCGGAACAGCTGCAGAATGCGCTCTTCGCGGCGACTGTGTCGTGGCGCCGGGTGCTGAATAGCGAACGGATGCACGCTACCATCGTGGCCACGAATCTTGAGCCTACGGTGACTGCCAGCAACACCACGGACCATATCGACAACGGGCAAGAAGCGCTCGATGCGAACAAAGTCCTGGTTCTTGTCCTTGTGCTGGAGGTATTGGCCAGGAATTTCCACTTCGTCGAACCAGACGAAGCGGAAGCCGCTCAAGTGCGTCGTCTCAGCGAGGTGGAACTGCGAAGGTCGACGGTCTAGTCGCTCAGCCAGCTTGTCACGCCATCGCCGCAGCTTGAGAATGTACTCGTACATCGTCGGCTTCTTGGTGACAAAGTCGGCCTCGAATGCCTTGCGGATGTGCGGCGGCAGGATAGTATCGGCAAATCGCGTGATGTTCGCTTCAGTCTGCGGTGGCAGCTTGTTCTCCTGGGAGAACGAATGAGGCGACCGGCCGACATAGCTGAGCGCATCGTTGAGGAGTGCGACGATCAATCGGAAGGCGTCCTCATCTGGCGGACATTTGAAGTGGCGCTGGATCTGCTCCACCATGGCCTCCATCGACGCATAGAGCAGTGGGAACGCAGTGCGCAATGTTATTATCAATGCTTCAGTATGCTCCCACGCCTTGCGAGGCTTCGGCTTCTCCTTGGTCTCCTCACCCTCCTTCTTGACTTCTTCGCCGTTCGTCTCAGTGGTCTGAGCTTGCTCGCCAGCCGCAGTGCCAGGTCGTGATTGTCCGCCGGCACTCTCTGGTCGAGCTGGTGACTCCGTCTTGGCGACTTCTCCACCTTGCTGCTTCGCCTTGGCAGCCTTCTCCTTCTGCTCACGCTGGGAAATAGACTTCTTGATGACCAGCATGTCTTCATGAGACGTGCGAAGCTGGAAGTGCAGTGCCTGCGGGTACGTCTTTGCCAGGCTGCTGAGGATCTGGTGAGCGATGTCTGCCTCCTTCTCCGTCCTCGACAGGTTATTAAGCAGCTGTGGGATGAAGGTGACCCAGTACCACCATGGATGATCGCCGTGGTACTCATGGAACTTGGAGGACAGAGTGCCCTCAGAGTCGTCCAAGCTCAGCAACCACAAGATCCGGCTGAGCAGCTTGCGGGACTTGGCACTCTTGTATTGACCGGCGGCTTCCAGGTAGCAGCTGAGCGCATTGGAGCCAAGCTCCATGTTGGTGGGATCCTCCTTGAAGAGCTTGTCGCTGTACCGACCCCATTCTGCCCACGCCTTTGGAAGCTTGATGTCGAAGAATAGCGCCGTACCGAAGGCATCAGAAGCCTCCTCCTTCTGGTTCAACTTGCTCAAGAACATGCCCTTTAGCGTGTAGAATTCAGCCTTCTGCTGCTGACCAAAGTAGTTCAGATTAGTGTTGTTGATGACCTCAAGCCCGTTCGTGAGCTCGCTCCGGTTCTGGTAGTGACACTTGGCTTGCTCTCTCAGCTTCAAAAACGCCTCCTGAATCTCTATGTTAGGAAGGGTGTAGATCTTGCTGAGTTGAGTAATGCACACTTCAGGCATGTTGTGTTTCCGAGCGACATGAGCGAAGCGATTAATAATCCAGGCTGTCTCATGGTAGCCACGGTACGCAAAGGAGTTGCCAGTAGCATTCTGCCCGTTGTTCGGCAACAGACTCAGATAGGTTCCATTGATGAGCTGGAAAATGTGCTGGCGCCAGGTCACCAGATCCTGCCAGGCATTGATATCGTCCCATAGATTCGGCAGGCGGTCTCGCCAAGTACTGAGGAGCACTTTCAGCTCTTGAGACTTCACGTCCAGATTTCCAGCATTCGTCTGCGCTAAGCTCTGGCAGATGACACTAGCATCGTGGAGCTCGACGAGCTGCTGGAAGTTCTGCAAGAGACCAATGTGTGCTCCTGTAATGCGCCGTGGCAGCTTGTGCCAGTTCTTGATCGAGAGTTGGATGTTCTCATCGCAGATGCGGTTGAAGTCCTGCGGCGTCTCGGTCTTGTTGTGCAGCTTGAGCAGTGACATGAACGCCTGGAAGAACATACGACGTGGAGTAGGAGCGTCCGACACTGCTTTTATCACTGTCTCCAGGTGCTCCCTGTTCTCCGCTGTAGTCCAGGTATCATAGCTTCGCCACATTGACTCCAGATAGAGGTCATTGAGGTTCTCGTGCTTGGCAAATTCTCCTAGGACATCCCACTGCTGGAGCTTCTGGGCACAGAGGACCCAGTGATCTTCCCAGAGCATGTACTCGCCTGTAGAGTATGGCAATGACTGAGTTCGGACCTTGACCTGAGCCTGCTCGTACATCGTCTGTGCCTTGTCCCAGACGCCGTTCTGCTCGTACGACAAGGCAGCGTTGGTCTCGACATACACTGCGCGGCGGCGCCAAGTTCCGTAGAAAAGGTCGCTCTCCTCCAAGCCAGCATAGGTCTCCACAAGAGCGTCTAGATTACTCTCGCGAACAGCTGCCGTGTCTACAATGGGCTTCATGGCGAGATCTTCCATGAAAGTTGCAGCGACATACCACGCATCGTACGACTTGGCGAGGTACTTCATAACCTGCGGGGAGAACTTAACACGCGGGCGGGCGCTGGCGATACCTTCCAGTAGCGTAGACACGCAGTTCGGACGACGATCCAGCTGTCGCTGATGGTAGTCCTTGGCAAGGAGAGAGACCAATCCATGCTCCACATCATCGCGATCGTCCTTGGTCAGCGTTGACCAGCACATAGGGAAGTAGGCAACCCAGATGTCGTGAGCAAGATGCCAGTCGGTGTGTTGAATCTCAGCAAGTGGACCGAGAATGTCTCGAGCTGGCACCACGTTGACTTCTCTCATGAAATGCTTCTCTTCAGCTAGCATCGCTTCGAGTGCATCGTCAATCATGACATCTCCCAGACGTGCATCACTGCTGTATGTGCCAAACGCTTTCGAGGCTGGCAAACACCTAAAGTCGTCCGCATGTAGGTGAAGAGAGCTGTGTTGGTCGAGAGAGCCAAACATGAGCTGAATGACCTGACTGAGCCAAAATGACTCGGCCAAGACATCCCATTGCTGCTCGCAGATGAGCTTGAAGAATCGATTGCCCGTAGTCCTACTCAGGGCCTTGTCGTAAGTCGAGACGAATCTCGTACGCATATCAATGTCCTGGCTCCTCAATCCTATCAAGAATGCGTGCTCCATGCGCACAGCCAATTCCGAACGAGTGATCTTGGGATCCTCGTAGATGCGGATGACGAGATTCATGAACTGGTTGTACAGTGTCGGATCGGGACGATTCTCGAAGAGCATCATCTTTTGCAGGACAGCAGTCTTCTCCTTCAATGTTGGGACTGGCTCGGTGGGATTGAACACCCAATTCTCAACCTGGTTGAGGATCTTCTCGCAGAGCGCATTGCTCATCGAGCGTTCCACCAGCGACGCTAGCACACTGAGATAGGGCCGACGTTGCTCGCCGAGCATGCTGATGCGAGAGGACAGCATCTCAATGACCTTGATGATCATGTTTACGGTGATTTCGATCTCGAGTGGGCTAGAGTTATGCGGCTGCATGCCTGTCGCCTGTGCCATCTGGGGCATGATTTGTGCCGCCAGGTGGTCCTTGGCCAGCTTCGTCTGCAACGTCTTCAACAATGCTGGGATATGCGGATCAATGTCTTCAGGCTTGCGCTGAGACATGACCCAGAGGATGTTGATGCCTGCAACATGGCTGCCGTTCGCGAGAATCTCACCTGCTGTTGTTGTCAAGAAGGTCGTAAACTCTTCCGTGGGGCTATCAGCGTCGGGGAGTTCGTCTTCGGGTTGTTGAGTAGGAATGGGCTGCAGGATCCCCTGCAGCAATGGTGGCAGCCTCGGAACCACACTATCAGGCAGGTCTGCATTGTGCAAAGCATCCTGGATTTCGATGGTCTCGCTGCCAATTTGCTTCGCGAGCAGTTTCTGCAGCTGTGGCAGCCTTGCAATCACCCACTCGTCTGATCTAGAGTTGACAAGGACCTTGAGAATCTGGATGGTGTTGACAACACGGGTAGTCCAAAGATCGGGCTTGTCATCCTGCTTGTGGTCTGAACACAAGATCTGCTCAGTGACCTTAGGAAACATGGCATCGATGTCCAGGTCATCCCAGTACGGAGGGGACAGTAGCTTTGAGAGGAGATCAAGTGACTTGGTCACTGTCTCTGTGGGATACTGTTGTTGCTGGTGCTGACTGGGAGACAGCTCCTTGCTGCGGGGAGGAGAAACGGGGCACCGCTCGGACAAGGTCGCAATGAATTGCACCATGTACTTGATGAGCATCAGTCGAATAGCTGCGCTTCCTATGGCAGCTTTCTTCGGATTGCTTGGCTTGTCGCCCGTGGGTGACTCGGCACCAGCAAGTGAGCCAGTGTCCTTGACGGTACGCTCTTCCCACTGGTAAATGAGCGTGAAAAGGTGCACCGCAAGCTTTCTACCCTCGACGCTCGGGTTCGGCAGTTGGGCAACCTTGCTCATCGAAGGGATGATGATCGTAGCAAAAGCATCTCTGCCCTCGTAAAAGAGGTCCGGGTGACGCACAACAAAGTTGTAGATGCTGGTCAGCTGTTGCACGTTGCCAAGCTCTTCGCTCAATATCTTGCGTGGCAATCGTGACCAGACGCTATTCCGACCATCGGCGCCACCGAGACGCTTCTTCAGAACAGGCTCGAGGACTTCGAGTGACTGCATGACCAGATTTCTGCCTTCAGTCTGATGTGCACGCAGAAGGGAGTTGTACACCTGCATGGCGATCTTTGGTGGTGTCTCGTAGTGGTGGATGAAGTAAGCGATCAGGCAGTACGCCGCGTACTTGTTGATGTGATCGTCAAGTCGAATATAGTTCCACCCAAACTTAATGAGGTCTTTCCGAGCATCCTGGAGCATACTGTGATGATGCTTGACGAGGAAGGCGGACGTCTGCAAGAGTTCCATCCGGCTGTGATCCACGCCTGGGGTACTGTCGTCGGTAGTGTCAGCTACGGACTGAGGCTTCCAGAGCTTGTTGTGAATTTCTTCTGTCATTGCTTTGTCCAGAAGAGCAGTGCCCTTGCTGTTCGCTTGGAACAGACTGTCCCAATTGCGCATGACATCGTTCGCCAGGATTGGGTTGGACAAGTTGTGGAAGACAAACCACTTTAACTTCTGCGTCGTGTCCTTGGAGGTATAAACCTCAATGCATCGATGCACGATCGAGCGCTGATACTCCACAGACTGGTTGGTAATGACCTCTGTGTACAGGAAGGCGAACAACGAGGGACAAGCCTGGAGTTCGCCCGTGGTGCAGCAATCGAAGATCTCAAACAGAGTATCCAGATCCTTGGGCTGCTGTTGTAGGTAGACGGTCATAATGTGCATAATCTGCTCAGCAGTCTGCATCACAGCCAATCGCAGATGGCTTGGGATCTTGCCATCCTGCAACTGGCTCTGCAGTGACTTCGCTGCATCAAGCAAGGCCTTTCGTGCTTTCTCGTTCTCGAGGAGCTGCTTGGAAGTGTCTTCGAACGAGCAGATGGCATCAGCACAGTGAAGAGCATTGACGGCGGCCTGAGCCTTTTCTTCGTCAGTGCCTTCGCCGTTGAAGGTGTTGACGAGCCCGTCAACCTCTTTGATGACCTTCTCTCGTAGTGCACCGCTCTCAGGATGTCCGAGAATCTGTGCGAAGAATCGACCACGAGTGGCGTCCTTCATTTTCTCGCTGAAGTATGTCCAGCTCTCGTTGGGGTAGTGGTTCAGGTACTTAACCAATGGCTCTCTGAATGGGCTGCTGCGTGTCCGCCTCAGCGACTCTTCCAGTGACAAAACCCGATCCACCAGGTCTTGCAAGAATTGCGCGGCTTGGTTAGGTAGCAGATGGAAGACGCTGAATATCGCCGTCACAATCTTCATCTTGGGCTGTGCCTCGATTAGGGAGAAAGACACCTTCTGCAAAGTAGGCGGATCTGCTATGTGCTTCATGTGATCGAGCAATCTAGTCCCAATCTCGACTTTGAAGTAGTTGTGTAGGAGCTGCAGCAACGTCCTCAAGCCTTCCAGTCCTTCAACGGAGAGCTTGCGCGGGTCCTGAACATTCATGAGTATCGGCCGGAGCCCATTCTGCAGCAAGTCTTTCGGCAGCTTCGAAGTTGATTGAAGAACAATCTTCAAGCCAGCGTTGGCGGCACCGGCAACGTCCTTTTGCTTGCTGTAGAGAGACTTGAAGAAGATGCTAATAACTCGGGCTCGGTGTTGGTTGCTCGGTGTCTGTCCTTGACCCTGCTGCCCAGTGGTGGCGTTGTTGAAACCTGGTAGCTTGATCGCAGTCGTGAGGAGCTTGAGCCCAGCAACACGAAGTCGATTGATAGACTCTGCGGCGCGGAACTCGTAAGGCTTGGGAGCCAGATTCTCATCGTCAGCATCGACCAGTGCAAGCGTCTCGAACAGGAAGCGGCTAAGGTCATTGTCAAATGGCAGAATCTCCTTGTCGACGGGGACGTCAAGCAGGAAGCTTATCGCCTCGATGTAGCCAATCATGCCGCCAAAGGGCAATGCGCGCAGGGGCTTCACATAGATAGGTCCAGTGACGATGTCCTTGACAGGTGCCAGGAGTTCGTAGTAGGGCATATCGAATGCTGCAGCCAATGCTCGCAATGCCATTTGGGCAACCTCTCGGACATGGCGATTCATGTTGCTGATCTCAGATATGAGTTGGCTGGCTAGTCGGTGCAGTCTGCTCTCCTTAGTCGAAAGAGCATCTTTCTGCTCTTGGCCGCTAGCACCAAATCGCTTGACCAAGACAATCACCGTGTCCTTTGCTTGTACGCGGATATTGGCGGGAAGGTCCTGAGGCATGTCTTTAACGACGTACAGAAGCGCTTTCAGCATCTCCGCCATTCTCTCCGTGATCCAGGTGTCGGAGAATGGCATCTTCTCCTTGTCTGTCAAGATGGAGATACCGATCGATCCTGATTGCTTGGTGAACCATTCCTCTTCGTAGCAGGCGTGGTTGAAAGTCTCGGCGAGCTTCACGAAGAACGGCAGGCACTCAGCCTTCTGCTCAGAGCCAAAGATGGTCGTCGCGACCTTCAGGCACGTTCTGGCTGCATTCTCTGCCGTCTCCCGAACACTCTTCACGTCTGATGCCAGGCTCTCGCAGATGGCCTCAGCCAAGATGCCGGTCTCGACGAAGACTGGACCCTCCCCAGATTGTACGGCGAAGGGACGCTTGTTGTGCTTATCCTTCGCAACGGCGACTGCAAGTTCGACGAGCATGAAGTGGCGGTAGATGCCTTGCAAAAATCTCTCGGCCTCATCTTTGAGGCAGTCAATGCCAGACGCGTAGATCAAAGCTTTCAGAAGCTTCAGTAGGATTTGTTGCTGAGCGTCTCGCTTTGCTGTTGACTTGGAACGCTCTGACACGGAAAACAGATCTGGACCAAAGTCAAAGTTCTTCGTAGCCAGGTCGTCCGCTTGTAGACGCACGAGCCGCGCCAGATCATCTGGCAGATTGTCCTGACCGATCAGCAACTTGACGTGCGAAACGATGAACTTGAATGATTGGCGCTTGTGGAACTCATCTGCCTTCTTTGCGGCTGCGTTCTTTGGAGTCTCCCAGAGCTTGTCGATAGCAGTATCGATACCGAGCCTCGAAGGCATGGCTCGCTCACCCCCGTTGCTCACAGCTCCGATGAAACGGACATCGTAGCTAGCCTCGTCATCGGCATAGCCCCACCATTCGAGATCGGGTGGGTTGGTCAAGAAGCGGCGATTTCTACCACCAAGCTTGCCGAGGATTCTGACTGCGGTATGCGCACCCTGGTGTCCGCTGGCAAGGACTGGCCCACCGCTCGAGGGGTTGAAGTTGGGACTGGTCAAACTGGCCGGCTTCAGCATACGCCAGAGACTACCCATGATTTCTTCCATCCACGGTTGCATGATAGGGTCCAGGTAATCGGCAGTGAGATTGTCAACGCACAGCTCGAGAGTCCTCAGACCTTGTGCAGTCAATTCGCTGGATCCAGGGCCTGTAGAAGAGCGGTCGTTGGAATGTGCGCGGTAGCTTTGTGAGTGTCCCTGCTCTCCAGATCGAAGAGCAACAGTCAGTGGGCGCATCAGGAACGACAGATGGGGCAGCAGATGGCTGAGACGGGCCGGCACTGTCAGTGACAACTCGACAAAGAGGTCTCTGGTCTGAGTGTCCGGGGCCGCTGCAAGCTGGGTGTTGAGTACTTCCAACAGCATCTCCAGAAGAGGAAGTATCTCCTTGTACAAATGCTCGAAGCGTCCTCCTCCGATGCTGCGGAAGAGGGATCGAAGCAGCAAGAAGTAGTTCTCTGGCTTTTCTGCTGTGACAGAAAGCTCGATCGACTTGGTGATGAGCTCCTTCACGTGCGGCAGGAGGACGCTCTCGTTGTGTTGGGAGAACAACGTGACCGCCATGAAAGACAGCTTGAACAGGCGTAGCAGGACAGATGTCTTGTTCGAGTCGTCCTCGCCGACTTCATGCAACTTGCTCATGAGGAACTTGAGGAGCATACCACAGAAGGCGGGGCTCGTAGCCTCACTGGCCAGGAGGAATTGCGGGATGTGCAGTAGAGCTGAGTGTTGGAAGCTCTGCTCGTACAAGAACTCTATGCCGGAAGGTGTCCCTGAAGTGAAGATCTCGTGGAAGGTGGCCGGGTCCAAGTGGTGGAATATGGTGGCAAAGGTCTCAAGCAGATCCTTCTCTTCCTTCGAGTTTGCAGTAGTGGACAGACTGGCACTCGGCTCATTCGGAGTCGTGTCGGCGCCAGTCAAGTCTAACGGTGCGTAGTACTGGAAGCACTTCGCACCCTCACGGAAGAGCTTGATGAGGACCTCGACCTCTTCCGCCTCAAAACCTGATGACAGCTCATTCCAGTGAGGAGGCGCGGCAGATGCGTCGACCTCCTCCTTGATCTTAGGAGGGTTGCTGTTCCGCAACTGATAGAAGAACTGCTTGAGTCCTTGTAGCAGATTCTTGAAGAGGAACTTGTTTTCCGTCACAGGGTCCTGCGATCTGTCCTTCGGGTTGACGGCTTTGATGGGCATGGCATTGAAAATGTCGGTCTCATCCCAGTCTGGCTTTGCATCTTTCTCTGCAAGATAGTGCTCTGGGATTAGGTCTGAAGTACCAGCATGCTCCTGCTGTTGCCGGTACAACTTGACAGCATTTGGATATGCACGGTTCATGGTAGCAAATTTATCGGCGATGCCATTCAACACGCTCATCATGAGGAATCTCGCGTCTTTCTTTTCTTCCACTTTCGACATGCATTCAGCCATGTTAAGGAGAAGCTTCGCACTCATCGTCTGATAGCTCGTACCAGGCACTTCAACCCCGTCGTCGCCGGTCAAGTGGCCCACATAGACTTGAACAACTCGCGAGATTTGCTCGGCATCCAGTTTCTCGCGAACGTGGTGAATGAGATCAGCAAGCATGGTGTATGCGAGCGGTCTCAAAGTAACTTCTGCAGTCAAGGAGTCGCCGACCAAGGTGAGAGGATCCAGTAACGGGAGGATGACTGGAAGAAACACTTCCCTAAAGTTGAAGTTGATGATGTGTCTGATAGCCACCAGGAGCTCCTTACGCGTGGCGGTGTGACTTCTGGGCACGTCGCGAAGCAAGCGAACTGTGAGCTCTGGAAGATTGGGCAGGAAGTCATTAAGGGTTTGTGCATAGGCTCGCAACAGGTAGGCAAGGAATGACATAGTCTTGACCTGCGCAGTGACAAGATCGCCAAATGCAGCCGTCTGGCCTTTGAGCTTGATCTCCCGTGCCACGCCAGTAAAGATGGTGTTGTTCTGGGCGGCCTCCTCGTGAGCTTTCTTCTGAGGTCCTGCCTGCAGTAGCAGGGTATTCTTGATTCGAGGCGTGAAGTTGCCGACGTTCTTGGGCGCCAGTTGTCGGTGTGCTTGGAAGATGGAGACCACAATTATTGGACACTCGGCAACGACCTTGAAACTGTGCATGCCCTTGACCAGCTGCCTCGTCGTTTGCTGCTCTGCACCAGGGTCTGGTGGGAGCGATTGAGAATTGGAAGCCACAGGCGATCCTGGAGTTCCTGCGTTGGGCGTGCCAGGAGCAGCTCCCGCAGCAGCAGATGACGAGACTGGCGTCTCGAATGTGTCCTTGACGGTTTGCTCCATGCTATCGAAGATCTCGAGGATGAGGTCCAAGAAGGGTTGAGCTTTTGACGCAACACCAGCAGTCTTAGTATGCCACCTGCAAAAGTCCATAACAATCTTGAGGCATAGTACCGAGTTGTCCTCATTCTCCGTCTTGACGAGCTCCAAGCACTTGTCCACAATCTTCTCTGCATGCGGCTCCATCGCCTGAATATCCGACGACAGCGGTAGTCGATGTATTATCTCCAACACACATGATCGCACTCTCTGCTCCGGTGAGGTCGATGTGAAGACGACGGGTCCCGCCAGGATGTTCAGGAATATGGGCACGAACTTGTTCAGGAACATGGAGTACGACGGTCCTGAGCAGAGGCCCTCGAGTTGGTCCCGCAGTTCGGTGAGGAGAGTGCCTTTGGTCTTGAGGTCCAACGAGGCATCTTGCAGCTTGGCCTCATAGGACTCAATCGTCCGGTCGGCCATGACGGAGGTGTGATGTTCGCAGCCTGACGGCTGCAGTATTGATTTGTGCTTCAACCTCGACTTGAGGCTAGCATGACCAAACGCCCATGCGTTGAGGGTGGTGTTGGCAGGCTCGAGGAGTTATTCGTGGGTTTTGGAGGGGAGGAAACAGAAGGGTCGTGCAGCGAAGAAGTCGTTCAATCGTGGGCTCGTTCGCTGGTCGTGGAGGCACGCGCGCAATCGCGGTTAGGCGCGTTGGTGCTTTGTGCAGTTTCGTAGTAATTATTTTGATTGCCAGTGACTAGCAATCACAACGCCCGCGAAATGAGGCCGTCGAGGAGGGTTGTAGAAGGGAGGGTGTTGGCGGGTGGAGTGGATGGCTTGCGGGTTGTGGTCGTGGAGAGCTGCACTTTCCAACTGGGCGGGCGATGCTCTGGATACTGAAATCTTGACCACGGTGATCATGAGAAGTGGCTTTGGAGCAGCTGGTCTCTGAAACGTGGTCTTCCTGGATTTTCTCAAAAGAAAGGCGGAGATCCACGAACACCAGCCGTGTAAACAACTGTGTCTTGCAGGTAAGTCACTGCGGCTCCGGGAGCGGAGCTTAGACTACCCGCTCTATAAGGTTCGGGCCGCTCTGTGTTGTTTCCATTGGATGAATGATCAGCTCTCTGTCTTCTCTACTCACCACCATCACCCTCCTTCCCAATGAACTCCAACACCTTCGCAGCAAACCCCTCAGGATTTTCCTCTGCGACCCAATGTCCCGAGCTGTTAATCACTTCATTTTCAGTCTCCCCAAAGAACTCGTCTTCGATTTGGACAGCGCGAACAACAACAAGGAACCGTCTCCAAAACGCGACAGGCTCATCACTGCCCCCTTGGACCCATCCATTCTGCTCCACATATGCCTTGTTCTCTCTCGCACCGTCATCGCGGATTCTGTACAGACGCGTGCAACCGGGCTGATGCAAGCTGGGGTCGACAACGATCTCGTCGTAGAAAATCTTCATGTGACGTCTGATCGGGCTTCTATATACCTTTCAATTTTCATCATCAAGACGGCTTGCCTCTGTCTCGCAAGACTCCCTTGATTGAGCTCCAGCTAAGGACATTGCCGTCCTCCGTCTTCAAAGCAGTGCTCGAATTCGACGGGAAACGTCGACCTTTACGTTGGACGGCAGACACGTTCCTACTCCTTGTCGCTCAATCGGGATCAGTCCAGGTGTCTTTGATCAATGGTCTAAGACATAACATGATACGCAACGATCGCCAATGTTGCCATGGGTCGAAGTGAGCGTCCAGTCCGCCTGGATTCTGATCCGTAACGTTCACACAATTTCAATGCCAAAGATTTGACAATATCTTTCCCTCTGAACGATATTCTGGATCATACACATATGCTCCCTGATCTGTCTGCACTCGAGCTCGTTCCCATTTCTTGCTCATGCGCTTTGTCGTTCTGCAGCCTCTAGTTCAACGGCATATTCAACGACACAAAGTACCAAAAAGAATTCCAGTTAGAATCTCCGCTCCATACATCCTGTCAAGCATCTTCAATCTATCTGTCTTGCCTATCAAAGAGCTCCGTAAGCCCTATGGCCTCTCCAGCCAAATAAAAAAATCAGATCGCTCTCGTGAAAGTATTCAATTCAACTGGCAAAAAGGATGCAAAAAATTGGACTAGCCCGGAGTCGAACCGGGAACCTTCTCCATCTTAGGGTCACTGTCGAGACGACGGCAATGCTAAGAAGATGTCATACCGCTAGACCACAAGCTGTGAAATTGTTAGCTTGTATGTCAATGTAAAGGAATGTTGTGTCTCTTACCCCTGAGCTATCCAGCAGGAATGTCTGTCATTTGGGACAGGAAAGAACCGCCCGATATGGAAGTGCTCAAAATATCAAATGCATTATGTAGACAAAACACAAGAATGCCGGTGAGAAAGCGAGCAATTTGCCTGTGTGCGTGGTCCGTGCTGTTCGTTCTGGACCTCGAGGAGCAAGGAATGCTGAGAGGGGAGCTTAGCTCTTGAAATTACGCTGAGCAAAATTGGGTCTGTGTGTGTAAAGCTCATCAGAGCTCAGTGAATGCCAAGCCGTGCAGTCGACGACGACATGGAAAACCCAGATTTACAGCCTGAGAAGACTACGGAAGGATACATGAATGGCTGCAGGGAACGAGCTTACATGGCTCAACAGGATTGACGAGATCTGAAGACAAGCCTTGTAGACTTTGATACGAGAAGGATATATGCAACCAACAAGCGTCTTACTGCTTGCACGAGGGCTTCCTTATGTCACATACTCACAAGATGTAAGCTCAATAGTTCAATGGCAGGTAGTCATGGCATAGATTCCGGAAAGTATACGGGTTACGCCTGTGTCAAAAATCCCAAGAGAAGATGTCGGCAAATGACAGAGCACTGGGCTCAACGAGGGAACGTCGATCTGGGGCTCCAAATATGCGACGATGGTCAAGCAACAGTCCTGTTAGAGCTGGTATCTTGCCAGACACACTGACTCCTGTAGCTAAGAGACCATTTGGCCACGACAATTCCCTTGCAAAAAGGCCGGCATCGAGATCCCCTTGTTCGCCTTGATTCTCCATGAAAGTCATGCTGCTGTCATTTCTGGCTGGTAGATTGGATCGACATCGTGGACTTTTGGCACCTCTATTTTCATCTTGCAGGCTCCGTTGAGGACAAATAAGACTCATGCCGTGAGAGGAAACGCTCAATCATCGATGGGATTCCAGTCCGGAGACAGATGCCTGGGACATAAGTACGCAGAAAACCGCAAAGGCTTGAATGCGAAGTAATTCCAGATCCAGATCTTATAGAAATGTCGTGGCTCTTCTCACAAAAGCTCTCGGCTCGGGCGTACACTACCCATACCATTCGACTCAGCGGCGTCGTGTCAGCACTTCGTACGGTCGGTAGAGGTGCTTTTGAGATGCATCGCGGAAGTACCATGTCTCGCATCAGCAAGTAGCCATGACATGTCTTCTTGATGGCAAAGACGTCAAAGACGGGGAAAGGAATATTACTGATCGTAGAGTCGAGACGACGAAGAAGCAGTTCAAGAGCCGACGGAGAAACGTCGGGGCTGCCGGGAAGTCAATCACGAGCCAGACGGAGCCCAGTCCGCAGCCAACAACATCTCTTTGTGGTCGACATGACCTCGGCTTTGGGAGCGTCTTCACCTCGCGGAGATATGCTGGGCTCAGCAGTGTCGTTCATGTGATATGTAGGGCCTGTATTTCCTTGTCTCTGTTCTTCTCTAGCTTCTTTGACCGTCTTCATACACTAGAATCATTCCATACAGTGAACCCAAGACGACAGAACAACCGCCGATATGCCTTTCAACACTGCGCTTACCCGCAAGCTGGGCATCAGAGGTGAGAAAGACGGCGACAGTCAGGCTGGACGACGAGTACTAACAATCTCCAGTCCCTGTGGTGCAAGGCGGCATGCAATGGGTCGGCTACGCCGAAATGGCCTCCGCCGTCTCCAACGCTGGCGGTCTCGGCATCATCACGGCGCTGACCCAGCCCACCCCCGAAGACCTTCGCAAAGAGATCCAGAAATGCAAGAAGCTCACCAAGAACCCCTTCGGCGTGAACCTCACCCTCCTCCCCTCGATGAACCCACCAGATTACCCCGCCTACGCGCAAGCGATCCTCGACGAGGGCATCCGAATCGTCGAAACCGCCGGCAACTCGCCTGGCCCGATCATCAAGCAGTTGAAAGAGGCAAACCCGCCGTGCGTGATCTTGCATAAGTGTACGAGCATCAGACATGCGTTGAGTGCGGTGAAGCTCGGCGTAGACTTTTTAAGCATTGACGGCTTTGAATGCGCTGGACATGTTGGAGAGACGGATATTACGAACTTGATTCTACTTTCTCGATCGCGACAGGTCATGCCGATCCCGTTCATCGCCTCAGGAGGTTTCTGCGACGGCAATGGTCTGGCAGCTGCGTTGAACCTCGGTGCAGAGGGTATCAACATGGGCACGAGGTTTATGTGCACGGTAGAGGCACCTATCCACAACAACATCAAGGAGGCGATTGTGAAGGCTCAAGAGACCGATACCAAGCTTGTGTTGCGAAAGTGGAGGAACACTTCGCGACTTTTCAAGAACAAGGTCTCCGATCAGGCGTACGAGATTGAGAACAAGCCCGAGACCAAGGACTTTGAAGCCGTAGGCCCATACGTCAGCGGAAAGCGAGGACGACAGGTTTTCCTCAACGGCGACCCAGATTACGGTGTAAGTTACTAAGAACCACAAAATATAGAAACAGACGAATTGCTAACAGCTCCAAACAGGTCTGGACCGCCGGCCAAGTCGTCGGCCTCATCCAAGATATCCCGACCTGCAAAGACCTCGTCAACAGAATCGAGAAGGAAGCCATCGAGAGCTTGACCAAGGTGCAAAGCCTCATCGTCGACAAGCAGCCAGAGCCAGATATCAGAGGAAAGCCGGCGAGCGCCATGCAGGCGAAGCTTTAGACTTGTTTCATTATACAGATGGCAATTTATTCCTCACTTGATGTGCACAGATGTACGATTTACGATTCCAGCACTGTTTTGCGTCCCTCGTACACTTCGCCTTGCTGTGCGACGACTGACGGCGGACTTCACAGCCTTCCCAATTCGGAAATATGACGGGAACGTCACGGAGAAGTCAACAGTGCGCCTTACCACGGCGCTATGTCACAACAGCGATGAGGGCATGAAGGCCGACAGAGTGCTCTTGAGACAATCCACAACATCGATAACGACTCAAAAAAAAAAAAAAGACGCGTCCTCATCGCAGCATCGTCCAAGATCTAAAGTCGTGGCATGGCCAAAATGATCGCTATGCTGAGAGACTCCAGTACATCATTGTACCACCTAGATCAATACAACCCCTATTCCATATCACCTATCCCCAACGATACGCTCTCACAACCTCCCACCCATCCCCTCCGCATTCCTCACCACCTCCCCGTCATAAAACGGCCCAAAAATCATCCGAAACAACCCATTCACCTCCACAACCATCTCATTCAACGCCCCTTCCTCTCCTGCACGCCCCAACTTCTCATTCACAATCTCCACGCCTTGCCCTTCCCGCCCTAAATAGCGCAGGGATTTTTCGTAGGCGAGGAGGATGCGGTCTTTGTAGCGCTGGAGGGTTGCGGCGGAGGCGGTTTGGAGGAGGTGGATTTGGTAGGGGAGGAGGTCGGGGCCTTCGAGGTCGACGGGGTGGATGATGCCGTGGATGTCATAGGCGAGTTGGAGGCGGCGGGTGGAGATGCTGGGTGAGGAGGGGGAGGTGCGAGGTGGTTGAGGGGCGGTGTTGCTGTGGTTGTTATCATCGTTGGAATCTCTGCCTGCGACGGCGTTCTGGTCGGTTGAAGGCGTATTCTGATCCATAGTGTCAATCCAGACTCTCTGAGCGTATGTACGACCCAATCTGCACCCCCAACGAATTTTTTATGCCTCGAATCCCCCATCATTCACCCACCCCTCATCTCCTTCGAAGCCCCCGAAACATACTTCACAGCCTCAATGTGCCGCTCCATACTCGCATCCCAGGTATCGAACAACCGATGCAGCGAAGCCTGACCGGCCGGAGGCGCCCGTACAGCACTCACATTGTTGATGAATTTGACGAAGAACTCTGGAAAGTTGGCCGTGTCAGCAACGCCTGCTTTGTCCTCGTGAATATCTTCTGTCATGCAAAAAGACTTACTGCGAGTATTGAGCCACGCTTGCGGTCCTAGTTGAAGCATAGCGCGAACAAGGTGGGCTTCGCAGAAACTTCGTCTGCGTGGTTCTTCGGCGGCGCACAGGGCTGCGAGTAGCCTTTAGGAAAAATCATCAGCCTCGCCGAAGTAGTTGAATATCTCGATTTCTCGCACGACTCACATAAACAGTCGAAAGTACTTCAGAACCCTCCATCTCTCACTCGGCACATGAATCATAGCGGCGATGATAGGATCCACTTGCGATTGGTTCTCGAGGTCGTTAAAGGGGTACTTGAGCACGGCGTATCGATATATGATAATATTGGTCGCTTTGGCGGCTTGCACAAAGAGTTCTAGGTCGCATAACTGCGTCTGTTGGGAGAGTGTACCGATAGATCTCGAGAGCTTTTCGAAAGGTGAATTCCGCCGCGCCTCTCTCTGACGGATTTGAGGGCCGTCGAGAGATTTCTCGATTTTTCGTGATACGTCTTGCATCATCGTGTCGACCTTGGTGAAGTAAGGGTAGATGATCAGGTCGTTGATCTGGTCGAGTTCCTTTGTCAAAATGCTGGCATGGTAGGATGAGTATGTCGGTTCGCTGAAGGGGCTTTGCTTTCCCAAGGAGACGAATTCGGCTTTTCTTGAAAACATGAGCGCGTGCATGAGGTCGCCCCTGCGAGCGCTTTACGTTACCCTTGGACAGCGAGGTTAGTAGACTGTCAGACATACATTTCAAGGCTCATGGCACAGCTTGCAAACATACGGCTACTAGAAGGGTCAATCGTGCCGATCAAAGCCTTCACACCCTGTAGGTGGACCAAGGCTTCGTCGTTGCCCTCACATAGCTAAAAATCGCCATCAGCGTCAAACGGTTCGCATGGAACGTAGCCTACAAACCTCATAATGCAACAAACAAACGATAGCATTGACAACATCGCCAGACACGAGCATCTCCCCGTCCTTCAAACGAGCTTTCAAGCTCGCCAAAACCTCATTCTTGCGTTCATCGCACTTCTTGCCAGGCGCTCGAAAATGGGCAGCATCCAAATACCGCCCTGCGACAAGGTGGCTCGCAGCAATCAGTAAAGGGTCCGGGAGCTCTTGCTGGGCTACGTAGAGGGTGAAATCGGCGTCTGTCAAAATCCCGTCTGGGCGTAGCCATTGGAGATCTGCAGACTGCCGTTAGTATGTTCATGTCTGACTCTCTTTACGAAGGGCTGGCACTCACATTTCTTGCATAGTCTCAGGCTATCGGCAATCACCTCCGGCTCCTGGATCCTCTCTTCGGCATCCTTACGCCACGACAAGGAGTTGAACACCAACGATTTCGGCTTGGAGTTGCGGCTTCCGATCTTGGTACTCACGCTCGAGGCTGGTGTAACGCTTCGTCGTGGTCTACTCTTCATCGCCGTAGTCGACGCACTGTCTTCAGTTGTCGACTTGTGCTTTCGTTCAACCTCTTCCTTCTGCCGCCGTCTATACTGACGCATAGCCAGGGAACGTGCATGTCTCCGGACGGCTGGATTGCGAGACCCATCCACACTGATGGGAGCCCATTCAATGCCCATGCTGGATGGTGCCCCGTATGCTTCGCAACTTTCTTCAGAAGCCGTGAACGATGCGGTGTTACTGCAAGTCGACATTCATACTTAATAAGTCAATTGATTAGCGTGACGACGACCTGGCTCAGCTCGAGGTCTGTGAACGCACGGCTGAGCCGTCGATCTTACCTCGAATAGGCAGTACCTGAACCGTGGAGTTGATGACTGAGGCAAATCTACTATTCGCGAGTAGCGTCGTCCTTTCGTAGCGTATGTGAGTCGCTCCGCCCACCGGGTCTACGCCCTATCGAAGCAGCAAAAGTCCTAGTGAATCTCGAGAATCAACTTGCGATCCTGAAATGTACCAAAATATCCTCTCTATCACGGTCCAAGCTCTCGATTATTTCCCCAAATCTTGGAGTAGGGGGAAGAAGTTGATGACTTCTTGGGATTTCGACCTGATCGTCAAAGGCCTTGGCTTTGCGACCCTGATTCCCGCAATTGTGTCTGACGATTGAGATGCTTGGAATGGGATTATTGGAGAGTGGTGCTCGAACAATGCGGCAGCGGAAACGCTTGCCTCCTGTTCTGTGTAGTAGGATTCATGCCCAGTGGCCTAAATGAACATCTCCAAAACCTACGTTCAGGCCACCGCAGATGTAACAATCCCGGCATACCGGGCTTCCGGCTCCCGAACATAGAACGCCCTGAATGACTTTTGAAGGTCCTAGGCTTTGGATACTACTGTCACTACAACTTGCCGATCGTTCTCTCAAGAACGGCATACGGCATTCTGGCCGGAATGTAGAAACGAACATCACCCGGGCTATGTGACAGCCTTGCCGGCGATATGTCCAGCTTGAACGAGCCGGTGAGACCTCGAGGTCGAGCAAGACGACGACATCTTGGGCTCTCGCAAGGAGCCGGCATCCGAGAAGAAATAGTTATAGAGAGGATGTAAAGGTGAGCTTCGGTATATAAATGCGCACGCCGAGTGCTGTTCACAATCACAACCATCGCTATCCAGAGACTACAGACTGCACGAGCACGCTTTCAGTGTATCAAGACCCGTGAAGACCTGCAGGAAAGATCGATTCGAGCACAAGATACTGGAGAATTTGCGCCGCCACTGGATAAGCAAAAGGTTCTGTTTCAAACCTTTCGGCCAGACGTGGACGACAGCATCGGCGTCAATGCTGTTCGACAGTCCTTTTGCGGTGGCAGGGGTCCTATTCCTCCTCCTTACCACCGGCTACCTCTACCTCCACCTAAACTCACCCCTCCGATCAGTCCCCGGACCATTCCTCGCTCGCTTCTCCCGCCTCTGGTACTTCCTCAGCACTTACGGCGGTCGTTTCCAGCATATCGAAGCCGCCCTCCATGCGAAGCACGGCAAGATTGTGCGTTTGGCTCCAAACTTATACAGTATCAGCGACCCGTCGGCGATTGCGACCATTTACAAACGCCGCCAGGGCGATGGCCAGTTCCGCAAATCGGACTCGTACGCGTCGTGGGAGGTCCCGGGCCAGCCGAATGTCTTCAGTGGAAGGGATGTAACCGTTCACGCCAATACACGAAAGAAGTTGACCAGTGCTTATACCATGAGCGCCATGGCCACCTACGAGGCCTTTGTCGATAACTCCGTCGCCGTCTTGTGCCGGAGGTTGGAAGAAGCAAGCATCAAGGGAACAAACATCGACTTGGCGTGGTGGCTACAGTGCTTCGCTTTCGATGTGATTGGCGAAATCACCTACTCGCAGCGATTTGGCTTCCTCGACAAGGGCGAAGACCAGCATGCGCTGATTGAGAGTGTACACGGGAACAATCGATATTCCCTGTTCATGGGCGTTTTCCCGGAGTGGCACCAGGTGTGCTTTGGGATCATTGCTCTCATGGGGAAGTTGGGACTTGGGCAGGGGAATCAGAAAGACTATCTGATCGAATTCACTAAAGAAAGTAAAGAGCGGCGTCAAGAGGCGTTGGAGAAGTCGCCCGAGGAGGGACAGGAAGAGGCCATCGACGGAAGCAGTAGCATCCCCAAGGACTTCATGACGAAGTTCATAGAGCACCACCAACAAGACCCCGACCGATTCACCCTCGACGACATCTTCAACGGCATTGGCGGCAACATCAACGCCGGCTCCGACACGACTGGCATCTCGCTCAGCGCCATCATCTATTACCTCTCTGCAAACCCCACCGCCCTCCAACGCCTCCGAGAGGAGATGGAACAACACCAAGTCTCGGATCCAGTAACTTTCAAGGAAAGTCAGAAGATGGAGTACCTCCAAGCAGTCCTCAAAGAAGGCCTCCGTCTCCACCCCGCCGTCAGCGTCCCACTCTCGCGCACCGTCCCCTCAGGCGGAGCCGTCCTCGCAGGGCAATACTTCCCCGCCGGCACAGACGTCGGCGTGAATCCGTATATCCTCCACCGCGATCGAGAAGTCTACGGGGATGATGCGGAGGATTTCCGGCCGGAGAGATGGCTCGAGAACGACGCGGAAACGCTGGCGCGGATGGAGCGCTCGTGGTGTCCGTTTGGTCTTGGGTCGAGAACGTGTCTGGGGAAGAATATCAGTTTATTGGAGATCTCCAAGGCTGTGCCGCAGCTGGTGAGGAGGTTTGATTTCGATCTTAGCGATGAGTTGAGGACGGAAGGACTGGAGTCGACGAATGAGTTTTTCCTTCAGATAACTAATTTTTGGGTGCGAGTGCGATCGAAGCAGCGAGAGGAGGCGTGAGACCCGGGGGAATCGGAACGTGTTGGAGAGTTGAAGGAGACTTGAGAGATTGGAAAATATATGTCGAAGTCGTCAGACCATAAAGCGACATTGCGGATGTTTTGTAAAGATATCTTCCCCTGCCCTGCAGCAGAATTTCCTGGACTTCAACGTGAAGCAGAACGCTCCAAACTCACTCACGAAAACGCCCCAAACAACGGATCCAACCACCTCCCAACCAACCACACGCACCCATTATCCGCACATACCCTCTCCTGCACGCGCGCATTATTCGCCCGTCCCATGTCAATGGTGATGTTGAACCCCAACCCAGACCGCACGAAAGGACTTCCTTCAACATACTCCCCCAGCCCAAACTCCAAAAGCAAGGTATTGGCGCCGTGATTGCTCGGCGACGTGGCAGACTCCGCGATGGAGGAGGGTAGGACTCGGAAAGCGGCGTCGCTTGGAGCGAGGTAGACTGTGCGTTCGTTGACGCCGCGGTCTGTTGAGTAGAGGGAGAGTCGGTTGACGAAGTCTGGGTCGATCTGTTCGAGCAAGGGAGAGAGGCTTGTTAGGCGTGGATGCTGACGGAGGATATCGGCCATTGTGCCAGGTTGGCGACTGATTGGCGGCAAGGCCTGACCTGGTGCGTCTTCGCCAAAGTAGGTGATGAGGGGATCGAGCATCTTGTCGATTATGTATATGATTCCGTTAGAAGCGGGAACAGTTAATGGCCTCCCATTCTGGTCGAAAACGATGTTGGCCTGTTTTCTGATCGGCACGGCTGACTGCGTCACACCTTCGTTCGTCTGAATCGATCCATCCGATTCGATGTCGAACATGAATCCTCCAACAGCCTCGAGGCCGGTTTTCGGAGTCATCTCATCGAGGTTGAGTCTTTGCGGGAGTACATAGTTGAGCAGAAGAGTGAGCAAGAGCTCGTAGGCAGGGACTGACGTCAAAGCCTCGAGAAAGGCAGGCGAGATCGATGCGAAGGCCTGCAAGACAGTAACGTCAATGGAGCTTTCTTCTGGTCGGGAAAGATGTGGACACTGACATTGTTCGCCGGCGCCAAGAGCGTATACTGGTTCGAAGGATCATCGAATCTTTCTCCAAGGGCAGGACCAGGAACTCCAGATTGGCCACCGGTGCTCGCGAAGAAAGAGTAGAACGTTGATAGCTCAGGAGTCTGTTGGGCTGTCCCAAGGATAGGCTGAAGTTGAGCTTGACGCCGTTCGTTGACAGTGGGATGACTTGTGGACAAGTCCAAGACGGTGAGCAAAGGCAAGACGATCAATAGACTTGACGGCGCCATTGTTGCGGTGGAGTAGTGGAGACACTGATGCGCTCAAGGGGTTGATCACGACCGCGCGGTCCCCTTGATATGTGCAGCGTTATCTAGACGAGACCAAAACATCAGAACCAGGGGAGATGGAGGTTCCTGTCCGACTTGGCATTTTGGAAATAACATCAGGACCGTCACGATGTGCACGTCAAGGTACACGCTCGAACCCGAGCAAGAGAGTCGTTTCGTGATCGTCGCAGGGGGCTCCCGCGAACAACCATGTTCCCAGGAAGATGAACCTTCTCCACACGACCTGCCTCGCATCTGTTAGGAGGTTCTTCACACCCCTTCAACCTTGGTCATAGTGGTCAAAAAGAAGGTTGGCCAAGCTGAATCGTCGCGCAAAGGGCGTGTTGGGTATCGAACAAACTGTCGCGGATGCAGCGAGTTTCGATTCACACCTCAAAAAAACAATTCGCGTCCTCGGCATTAGAGATCGAACAAAGAACAAATGATTGTGTGCCGCGAGAATCGAACTCCCATCTCCCGGCCTGAATTCCAGGCGCCTTACCATTGGACCAGACACACCAGTAGCGCTCGATTCCAAAACTTATATGATTGTTGTCGTCGTCAACGAGCCGCCGGCAATGAGATGCTCCGTGACTTCTCGTCGGGCTTGGCTTTACTTGACGTTGGTCTGGGAAGTGGTGAGGTCAGACTGGATAGCGAACGCTGTCGTATTAAGATATCCTCAGCTGGAGGAGAGGGCCATGGTATTCGGTCCTGATATGTCGTCGGCGAACGCCACGCTCGTAAACACCATTTAATCAATCCCAATTCAAAACGATCGCATCTACTGCACCACATCCTACTCAGCCGGTCCGATGCCACCGCCCAACGCTTCCGCCAAGTCCTGTTCATCCTCACTCTCATCATTCTCATCTCTGGGGACATCAATTCCCGGGTCTGGCACCACAAAGTCCAAGCTCATGAAACCCGTCCTCCTCAGCTGTATGAGCTTCACTTCCTCGCCTGATCTCTCCTTGTCCTGATTCCATTTGTTGATGAACATCTCCAGCTCTTTCTCGCCGCTCTTGGCACCTGTCAATCCGAGATCATCCCAGACGTATCCCGTCGCAGCACCCAGTAGACTGTCGATCCAAGCCCGCGTGGTGTAAGGTGAGAGCATGCGATGGAGGATGGCATTGATTGATGCGATGAGGTCGCGAAACTCACCGTCGCTGACGAGCGGGTCGAGGATCTCGGGGTAGAGGTTGGCGTATTGTGGGTAGAGATCTCCAGCCACAAGCCAGTCGCGCTTGACACGAATCACTCTCGTCGCGGCGTGTTCGGCGCCGTTCGGAGAGCAGTGTGGGTTTGGGTGTGGGTGGCATGGATGTGAAGGGCCCCACGCGAACTCGTCCTCCTCCTCTTCTACGCCCGTTCCTGCTGTTTCGCCTGACACTCGAGGTAGCACCGACTGCGGGCCCAGATGCTCTCCCTGTTGAGCAGGTCGAGGTGAAGGTGGATAGTCTGAGGCTATGGCATTCGCATCGTGGCTGTGGTTTCGTGAGGCGATGCTGTGTTTCGAGCGTTGCGATCGATGCGAGCGGAATGATCTGTGTGATGGGCGACGGTTGAGAGGGAGTGATGCGCTTCTCAGGCCGCTGTGTTGGCTATGCGAGTCTACCTCGACAGCATCGTCTTGTGGAATCGGAGGCGGAGGAGGAATGGTCTGGCCATGGCTGCTAGAGACTGGGACTGGTCGTTCTGTGCCGGAGTCTGATACTTGCTGGACGCCCGCCAGCTTGTGGAGCGTCTCCATGGTTTGTGGTGATTCTTCTCAATGTGTTGAATGTCCTGAAGCGATAGTGTGGTCAGTGGATGTGTCCTCGCGCAGGTATTTGAACGACGGGAAGGCGGCTGCTGGTTCGTGAGTGTTCCACGGAGATTGTTTGGTTTGGGTGGACGTTCGAGTGAAATCCAAGGGAGATCGACCGGAGTCGGCTCCGCTGCAGATCTTCATGCAGGGGAAGCACTTCACTTCATGCCCAACTGGGACTCTTGCTGCCATTCATCTAGATACCATCTACGAGCAGAGAGCAGTGAACAATCAAATTTAATCGTTTCAAACCCGTCCTCAGCTTCTGTTCTTCTTGAAGATGTCACGTCAGACCAATCGGCATGATCGTTCAATCTGTGACACGAAGTGCTGCAGGCACCCACTCTGCCCGTGACTCTTTGCTCTTCTTCTTAAGTGCTGCCTCTTCCATGGTTCCACCCCGACACCAACCTGATATTTCAGCAACCTTCACGCACTCCAAAATTGTGCTCTTGATACGAATTCACTGAGGTGCCAGTCACCAATCATGGCCAACATCCTGGCTTCCGACCACCTCATCTACCGAGCCATCGAGCACTGGGACGCGCCTATGCTCGCCCAGCTCCATCAAGACACCCAAGCGCACGTCACCTCCACACCATTCCTACCAACACCCCAGGGCAGCGCCATCGCCCAGACTGACCTCGCCAACTTCGAGAGATGTCTGCTGGCGGCGATGATCTGCATCAAAGCTCCAGACGGCCAGTCTCCAGACAACGCTTTTCCAATAGGAATCATCTCGCTCAAAGACCCCAACTTGCCCGGTGGACGCCACTTGCGCAGCGCCAAACTCGGAATCAACCTCTTGCCGGAGTACCAGAACCAAGGGTACGGCACGGAGGCAGTGCGGTGGTGTCTGGAGTGGGGCTTCAAGCAGGCTGGGCTGCATAAGATTGGTACGTATGTGTATGAGCACAATGTGCCGTCCATGAAGTTGTGCGAGAAGGTTGGTTTCAAGCTGGATGGCAGGATGAGGGATGAGGTGTGGTTCGACGGACGGTTCTGGGACGACTTGGCGTACTCGATGCTGGAGGACGAGTGGAAGGACAGGTGTGGCGATTAGATTGGGGGTGTTGAGGGAGGGGCGGCGTGATCGTCGACTTGAGATGACTGTCACTCAGCAGGTGCGTGGTATTCAGCCCCAGTCTTCAAGTACTCTGATGCGTATCCAGCCATGTCCTTCAAGACTCAAGGCTTCGTATCCGAGGAACCTTCAGGTGCAAATACCACGATAGCGAAAAGGATCGCGAACGACCAAATTCCACAAGCCAAACACAGAGCCGGTAAAGTCCCAGCTCGCGCAGGCCAGTTCCTATCTTCTCTTCGACTCGCCATCCTGAGCTCTCGATCGATGCAGCATTTCGCTGGAATACACGACATTCCGTGGACCGCACAGATGCCGTAGGTGCAGTAGGTCGGTGGAAAGTCGCGCGCGACGGTGCCGTAGGACGGGAGAGATTCGACATCGTCCTCGTCGTTGGCCGTGGAGAGACGCGCGTGTTCGCTACTTGGTGCGTAGGTCGGTTGACCAGTTTCCATGGTAGTGACTGGCGGCGATATTTCCGAACGTCGGCTGGTGTCTTGGACGCCTATGAATGGGGAGGAGTTGAAGAACATCGGACTGCGTCTTGGAGAGGACATGGTGGAGGTGAGGAATGGACGTTGAGCTGGATGGGTCACGACGGTATGTGAAGACGACGATGGGGAAAAGGAGATCCAGACAGTGTGAAAAGCAAGAAATTTTGTAAGACTTTTTGCTGCTCGCGGTGGGATTTCGCGACCGTGAAAGAGTGAGACTTTTCTCGGTACCATCGTGGTGGATTGGATCAGTCCAATACTGCAGAGTGTGATGATATTGTCAGCAGTGGTATAAAGCCTATCTCAAGCACTTCAAAGCACAATAACACATCAAAAAATGTAGGTATCGCTACACAGACGAATAACAATAAACCCCATGCACTAACAAGAACAAAGTACATGAACAGGCGCGACAACAGCAGCAGCACGAAGCGGAGGCGACAGCGACGGCGAACCCAAGCAGCCGAACACCGAGAAGAAAGTGAGACTATATAATTAATTCAAGAACTCGCTTAGCACATTCAACACTCGAAGCAGGCAAAGCTGGTGAGGTCGTAAAGCCCGAAAGGGTGTGACTGGTCAGTGGCGTAGCGCGGAGAGTGTTGGATGTTTTTTGCTTTTTGGGAAGGGATTTCTGGATTTTGAGAGGGCCCGGGTTCGAGTTGCGTTGGGGCAGGATTGATTCTTCTTTGATTTTGTATTTTGACAATTTCGATTTTTACTCATGGACAGCAAGTCGAATCGCTCCCTTGCACATCTCTTTCCTGCCCACGACACCACCCACCCACACTTACTTGAGCATCGTCGTGACGAAATTGCAGTCAAGGAGTCGATCTTGGCCCCTCATGTGAAAGAGTGGTACGTCCACAAAGTCTAGCATGTAAAGACTTCCCAGCGAGCCGGTAACTCCATCACACGCCGCTCGAGATAAGCATCCATAATGATCAGCAAAGATGCACGGCCATCGTGAGGTGCCAAGAAGACAATAAGATTCATCCACGGGGCAAGATGAATAAAATGAACAGGATAGACCGCCTCCTCGCATCCTCGCCTTTCTTCAATCGACTTCCAACAACAGAACATACCGACGATCAAAAAAAGCCCCCCTCAACAACAACAACAACAACAACACCAACAACAACCACCACAACCATCACAATGGACCCAACCCACGACCCCGCCCTCCTCCCACCCCCGGCAGCTTACCACCAACCCCCCACCACCAGCACGGGCCCCTTCCACACCAGCCTCACCAACAACCCCTTCTACGGCCCCGCCCCACCCCCCTACACCCCCCTCGCAATGGAACTCCCCACCTACCACCAACGCCACAAAACGCCGCTCCTCCAGCGCGCCAGCGCAACCCCCACCACCACCTCCGTGCCCTCCCCGGTGCCCCGCTCGAAGCGGCGGAAGATGCTCTGCGTCGGCGTCGCGGTGCTTTGTGCGGTTGCGATTGTGATTGCGTTTTTGGTGGGGTGGGAGGAGTTTAAGAAGGGGGGTGGGGGGAATGGCGGTGATGGTGCTGTTCGTGGTGATGATTATCATAGGGGGGATTGGGATGGGGGGTATGGTGGGACGCCTGTCGGGTTTTTCTGGAAGGGCAAGCGGGATGGGGGCGTTGAGGCGGCGGAGGAGGTTCCTATCATGACGATGAGGGATGTTGAGGTGGAGATGGAGATGGAGGGGAATGAGGTTGTTGCCGTTGCGGGGGATGATTGTGCTTTTATGAGGGAGATGCCTGTGACTACTGAGGTGCCTATCGTGGGGAGGGCGGCGTGTGGGGATGAGTGTGAGGATGAGGAGGAGAAGAAACCAAAGGGGCTGCCTCCTTGGGGTGGGCCGGGGGATTATCTTGGTCGTTGAGGGAGGTGGGAGGTGTTGTTGGAAGGCGTCGGGGGCATTCGACGTGGGTTTAATGAGTGCGAGGGGTGGTCTTGCAGGTGTGATGCGGTTGTTGAGGATGGGAACAATTACAGAGACGGGCGAAGAATTATGTGTTGATTTTGAGTTGGAGCCCAAGGCGGTCGGGAATTGGCTGAGATGCATTTCTCATCTTTTGAGCTAACGTGTTTGCGCTCATAGAGTCTCTCTAGTCCTTTAGCGCTTTGCGATTCGATATTTACGTCTGCGCTCCCAGTTTAAGACCTTGTTCCCATGTGAGTTGAGCTTGTACAGCTCACGTCATGACCCGATCTTCAGTTGTGCATGAGATCTCGAAGAGCTTTCTTTGAGCGACTGTGCCCTCGATGAAATGGTCTCATCGAGCAGCTTGCTTCCCAGGAACAGCTCACGAGGTCCAGTGCTCCTCTTGGGCCGAAGCCGAGCACTATACGTCTTGCGAAGTGACCGTGACCAGCTCGTAGTCGACCACACTAATCGTAGAGCATTTCCCTTTCAGCCCAGTGGCAAACGAAGCTGTCCTAAGAGGACCTCTGGTGCGATCATCGAGGGAGCCAGCCATCACGCATCACGGATTCTTCAATCCCAGTCGTCATCATACTCGTCTTCGGCCTGCTCCTGCTGCCTTGCACGTCTTCGGTCATCGTCTTCGTTCATCTTCGCCCGCACAAGGACACCACAGGTGAGCAGACGTGCCTCCACCTCACTCGCAGTGATCGTGTCTGGCTTCCGTCCAACACCTTCGAACCCAATGATCCTGTCCAAGCCCACCCCATCCTTGAACGCGATGACGCACGGCAAGACCTGAACTCCCAGCTTGACCACCAAGAACGGAGCATTGTCAACATTGATGCTCACAAATCTCGTGTCGAAATGCTTCTCGGCCAGCACGGCCAGCTTTTCGTCCATAATGCGGCAGCGATTGAAGTCGGGTTTCATGAAGTGCACCACGCAGAGTTTTGTCGAAGTCGTGATGTCCATGAGCTGCTTCTCGTCCTTGATCTCCATGTACGTGCCGTGCGAAGTCTCCTTCATGAGTTTGGCGCGTGAAATCTCAGCATGCAGCTGCTCGAGACGGCGTTCGCGAAGGGCATCAAAGGCGCCATCGTCTTCGTCTTCCAGCTCCGCGATGAGGGCATCTTCGTCGTCGTCCTCGTGGGTTGGCCGGCGACTGTCGAGGACCTTGGCGACGCTGGGGTCGATGGCGGGCATGCTGTGCGTCTGTTTGGTGGATAAACCCTTGTTCGCTATCTGCTCTCCCTCGGTGATGAACAACGTTGAGGAGGTGTCGTTGGACCAGGGAAACTAGCGCCAGCGATTGGGGACAAGCTTTCTGCACGAAAATGCAGGTCGATCGCAGGGTCGAAGAGGAGGTGCCTCGGAGGTCAGCAGCAGCCGCAGCATATAGGACGACGACGACGACGGCGCAGGTATTGAAGTATTATTCCTCAATCCACCTGCAAGTCAGCGGCGCAGTACTGTCCAAATATACCCACAGCCGTATTTCGAGAGAGAGAAGTGCTTGGAGGGATTCGTGTTCTTGCATCGCTGCCATCCAATCACCGCGCGAGATTGCCAACGTCTGTCCTCGCCGTCTCCTTTACGAGTCTCCCACAGTACCACGCCTCGATCTTTTCTCGCGGAGACGCAGTAATACACCCACCGCCCTCACAGTCCTCTCGCGCACGGCGCGCTCACCACCACCACGACTACCTTCGTCGGCGTCAGCTCTTCGCTCGGGCCTAGCAGACCTTGGAAGAGTGCAGCAGCGTACCCCCTTGCCTCACGGACCGCCGCCGCACCTCCGCCCCAACCTCCCGGCAGCAGCAGAAGCATGAGCGACGACAAAAAGACCGACGACCTGAAAATCGAGCTTGGCGACCGTTCGCAGTCCTCCAGCGCATACCCCTCCCGCAGACCCTCGCCCGCGCCGCCCATGGCCAGCTCAAATGGCGTCAACCTCAACAGCCCGGTGCTGGCGATTCTGTCGTACTGTGGCAGCAGCATTCTCATGACCGTCTCCAACAAGTACTGCGTCAGCGGGACCGGATGGAACCTGACCTTTTTCCTGTTGGCGGTGCAGGTACGGTCACACACAACAATATATTAGTAGGGAAGTATATTGGTGCTGACGTCTGCAGTCAATCGTCTGTATCATGGCCATCTCGACCGGCAAGGCCATGGGCCTCATCACCTACCGAGACTTCAACACCGACGAAGCGCGGAAATGGTTCCCCGTCTCCCTCCTTCTCATCGGCATGATCTACACCTCCATCAAGGCCCTCCAGTTCCTCAGCATCCCCGTGTACACCATCTTCAAGAACTTGACAATCATCCTCATCGCATATGGAGAGGTGCTGTGGTTCGGCGGCTCAGTTACCGGAATGGCGCTGCTGAGTTTCGGCCTCATGGTTCTGAGTAGCATCATCGCTGCGTGGGCAGACATCACCCACGCTCTGACTTCATACGGCGGCGACAGCACAACAGGCGAGGCCGCTGAGAAGATCGCGACCCTGAATGCTGGATACCTCTGGATGGGAATGAACTGCCTGTGCTCCGCAGGCTACGTTCTGGGCATGAGGAAGCGAATCAAGTTGACCAACTTCAAGGACTTCGACAGTACGTCCTCACCAATCCAAGAGATTCGCGTGCGCTAACATCTCCCAGCCATGTTCTACAACAACCTGCTCTCCATCCCCATCCTCCTCATCGGCTCCCTCCTCCTCGAAGACTGGTCCTCCGCCAACCTCGCCGTCAACTTCCCCCCAGGCCGCCAAGGCCCCATGATCGCCGCCATGATCTTCACCGGCCTCAGCAGCATCTTCATCTCCTACACCAGCGCCTGGGCCGTCCGCGCCACCTCCTCCACCACCTACTCCATGGTCGGCGCTTTGAACAAACTCCCCATCGCCATCTCCGGCCTCGTCTTCTTCGACGCCCCCGTCACCCTCGCCTCCGTCTCCGCCATCTTCGTAGGTTTCGTGTCGGGTATCGTCTACGCCGTCGCCAAGATCTGGCAGGGCAAGGAGAAGGAGGCCAAGACGACCCTCCCCACGACCAGCGCCAGCTCGCAAAGTATGCGCGACTCGCTCAAGTCATGAAAGAGCTAGCAAGAGGCAGAGAAGCGTTTTATATACCACGAAAAGCGCAGAATCACGGCGTCAAATGGAGAAGGGAAACTTTTTGTGTCTGTGTAGGAATACAACGAATGAGAGGATGGGATGGGGACAGGCATGGATTCTGGCGTTTTTTTATATGCAAACAAAAAGATGATAGATACGAGGGGTTGCGGCTATGAGGATGGAGATGGGAAAAGAGGGAGAAAGCCCGACTCCTTTTGCGCTGGAAGCAAGGCTATATGTCTGTGTGTGTGTTTTGGAGTAGATTCTTTTTGGACATATTTCTTCTATAATCCTTTTTCAAACATGAAAGAAAATTCTCAAAATTTCCTTCGTTCAGTATATGGACATGTGTGGATATTTTGCATCGCGTTTACTATTGTGATGGATAGTGTAAGTGAGCGAGTGAGTAGTAGAGGGGGAAGGGGGAGTCTGAGATGGGATGGGATGGAATAAGGTATGGATCTGAAGTTCAAGCTCTCTCTGCTATGGAGTTTCTCATTCAAACCCTTCGAGCTCGGGAATACGCAAAACGCTATGCTGGGTACTGGTACAAGTAATACGCACATGCAAAACGACAATCGAGATCAACTTTTCCCACCCGATCAATCGCCCCCGTGATCAGACTCGCCCGCCACGCCCGCGCCAGCCTCATCAGGCATCGCAGCGTCCTCCTCGTCCTCCTCGTCGTCGTCCAGAATCCTCGCTGGCTTCTTCCGCTGCGAGGGACGGGCCACCTGCTCTTCGTCCTCGTCACCTTCATCTGCCATGGTGTCGTCGGCGTCTGGGGCTGGGGAGCTCGTGGCGCCAGGAGTCTCGACGTCGTCTGAGCGAGCGGCGGGTTGGATGCCCGCGTCGTCGTCCTCATCCGAGTCTTCGATAGTCTCCGCCGACTTGTACTTGGAGCTCTTGATGGCTTGGCCCTTGCGCTCCAGTCGTCTTTTCTTCTTGCGGGGGGGAGCCTCGCCATCACTGTCTGGAGCGCTGGCGTTTCTCGATCGCGGCCGGCTTCGCTTGGCGCCTTCGTCGCCTGTTCCATCAACACCGTCGGTATCGGTGTCCTCGCCCTTCTTCTTGCGCTTTTGGCGCTTCTCCTTGGGCTTCCGCTCACGCTTCTTGCGCTCGCCGGTGTCTGGGTCGGTGGTATACTCGGCCTCTTCTCGCGCCTTGTCCTCCTCGAGTCGGCGAGCGATGAGTTGCCGATCCTCCTCCATCATTCGCTCGCGCTCCTCCCTGACCTTGCGCTTCTCCTCTTCAGCCTTCTCTTCTGCGAGTCGCTTCTCTTCTTCCCGCTTCTGGAACTCCTCCTCGCGACGCTTGCGAGCTTCATCGAGTCGAGTCTTGTGCTTAAGCTCATACTCGGCCTGCTTCTTGATCGCCGCATCGAGCTGTCGCTGCATGGTATTGCCCATGGCTGCACGCTGCTCGATTTCTGCGGGAAAGTATGGCGCGTTGGGCTTCTTCGCGATTTCCAAGAACGACTTATTGGATGCGAGCAGGTCTTGCATCGCAGTCTCGACATCGGCCAGCTGCTTGTTCATCTCAGGTTGTGAGATCATCTGTTGAGCCAGCTGACTCTGCACATATGCCACGTTCCATTGGAAGTCGACATTGTCCGGAGACTGCTCCAATGCTTGTCGAGAAAGATCGAGACTGGTCTTGAAGTACTCGATATTCTTCTCGGCCCTCGCGCGATTGAACCATGCACGAGCCAGCCAGCAAATGATCATGGGATCCTTGTCTCGAGACCTCTGCAGGGCCAGCTCGTAGTTTTCGATAGAGCGGCTGAACTGCTTCATCTCACAGAAGACATGGCCGAGGTTGATGTATACGGAAGCATCTTTGATGCTCTCGCGTACTTTGGAGAGAATCTGGATACCAGTGCTGGCATCCTTCTTGTCCTCGACCAACGCAATCGCCATACCCTGCGCAGCGAACGCGTTCTTCGGGTCCAGCGTCAGCACCTTGTCGAAGAACTCCACGGCACGCATGTACGCCTTGGCGGCACGCTCTTTGTGCTGATCCGTCTTCTTCGGGATGTCTCTCGCAACAGTCAGGTTCAGGTTGCCCATTCCTGTCAGCGAGTAGATGTCGTGCTTGTCGTACGACATGAGGGTGTGCTTGTAATGTCTCTGCTCTTGATCTTCTGCGATTACAAGCGTCTTCTTCTTGGTCTTGTTGAGGCACCATCCGTACAAGGCCCGAATCTCCAGGTTACTCGGATCGGCGTCCAGTAGCTGCTTGACCTTCTCGGCGCCCTCGGCAGGATTGGTCTGGAGCGCGATGTAGGCACGGCGAGTGTTGGCGTCGACATAGTCTGGGTGTCGTGCCAGAAGACCGTTGTAGATCTCCTCGGCTTCCTTCTCCAGACCCTCAGCTTCGTACGTCCTCGCCAGGTTGTAGCTGATGGTCGATACCAAGGCGTCAGTGTCATTCGAGCCGTCCTTGTCCTGTATCGAGACACTTGATCTGAGGGCCGACTGGAAGTATTCTCGACTCTGAGGCAGCTTCTCGGCCTGGAAGAAGAAGCATGCGATGTTGTTCAGGAGTTGTGGGCTCAGCATGTTGCGCTTCCCATCTCTCTTCGCAACTTCGTCGTCTTCAATATCCTCCGGCAGATCGTCGTCGGAGATTTCGTCAAGCTCCATCTGCTCGACTTGCTGGAGACAGGTCAATGCCTTGTCCGGCTGGTCAAGCTCGTACAATCGGGCCAGATTGAGCAAGACGGCAGAGTCGGGTTGGATCTTCTTCTTTGAGTCCTTCCACGCCACTCGAACTTGCTCAAGGAGTCCCATGGCCTTCTTTCGGGCGTCAGTCTTGTCCTCCTTCGATCCCGCAGCTTGGCTTGTGAAGACGTCCTCTGCGTGCAAGACTCCCAGCAAAGTCATCACCTCCACGCTCTTGTTCGTGCTGAGCATCTTCTCGAGCTGGAACTTGGCACCGTCAAAATCTTGCTGCAGTGTCTTGATCTGCGCAATGCCGAACTTTGCAGGCACATATCCGGGATCGCCATTGCCTCGGGCTTGGTCCGATCTGCCATAGAAGTCTGCGGCACCACCTAGGTTGTCGTCGTTGTGCTCCTTCCTCGCAAGCAGGTACCAAGCATCACTGGCCACAGCGCTGACGTCGGTGTAGTCTTGAGCCCTCCTGGCCAACCGCTCGACATTGGTCCACGTCTTGCGCAGGAGGAAGTACCCACCAAAAGTGACGCAGGTTAGCGGTTGCTTGTCATCCAGCTTGAATGCTGTTTGGGTATAGGTCGTCATGGCTTTTTGATATAAAGAGCGGAATTCGGGGTCGTTCGGGTGGTACTGGCTGGTCTGCTGGAGATGGTATAATCCAAGCAGCACGTTTGCGGCTTTCGAGTTCTCGTTCAGTTGAAGTGCACGCTCCCAAGCCTCTTTGGCGTGCTCCTTGTGGCCAAGCTGCCAAAGACAGGCTCCAATGCCAATCCGCGGGTCTGGATCAACCATATCTGGAGCACGCTCCAAGACTTGTTGATAAAGCTGATAGGCATCGGCGTACTTCCCCCACGAGAACTGAACTCTCGCCTTGCCCAGAATGGCCAGAATGTTCTTGCCGTTTGATGCTCGGTACGCATCGTCGAAGCACTTTGATGCTTGTCGCAACAGCTCTGATCTTTCCTGTGGCTTCAATGCAGCACGGAGAAGACTGACCGTCCCTCGGGCGAGGTAGAGGGGTGGGTACGCTGGGTTGATCTTCGAAGCATCATTCAGGATGGTTGTCGCAGCGGTCAACCACTCGTCCTTGTTCTGTTCATCTTGCGCCTTTGGCCGAGGAGATCTGCGAGACTGGTATACATATATCCAAGCCAAGCACAGAAGGATGCTCAGACGGTCTGGTGAACTGGCTTGTCGCATCACCTCGGCGGCTCTCTTCAGGATATCAATTGCATTCGCCGCATGCCCCTGCTTGACGTATGCCAGAGCGATTGTCACCCAGTATTTGCATTCCACGTGCTCATTCTTTAGCAGATCGCACAGCTCTTCAATGTCATCGATCTCTTGGGTAGTGTCGATGTTGACAAGGTCGTTTTCGAAGGGCACGTCGATGATGTCGGGCACGTCGGCGAAGCGCTCGTATGGACCGTGGCTTGAATGACCATTGATGCCGTTCGTGTGGCCATTCGCGACGGCGGCCATGTCGGCGGAGGTGGAGTGGGTGGTGGAAGCTCAAAGCATGTGGTTGGAATGCCTCGAGTGGTCGGCGGCGCGTGGTCGTCGTGTTCACAGACGTGTGTGTGGAGGTGTGGCGGTATAGAGGAGAGGCAGTCGATCGCGCGGTCGAGTTGGTGGTGATGAGGATGGAGTGGGTGTTTTAACAAAGGTGTAGCAACAAAAGCTCCAAGCGACATGCGCGACAGTTTAAGACGGCGATCGGCCGCGCGCACAGACCAGCTGCGGGTATGCGCCCCAGATAAGCTCCCGCAGAGCCGCATCTTCACCTCCCGCTGTGTCTTCACCTGTCGCGACGACTACTCCCTGGAGCTTCGACTTTCACATGGTTCATAATTGCTAGTGTCACGTTCGTTGCGCATTAGCATTGGGAATAGAGATACGATCAGGAGGAAGATGCGCGAACGATAGGCCACGATCCGAACCTGCCGCAGCCAAGTAGCTGCTCCTGCCTGCCATGTCGTGGATGCGGCAGCAGACGAATGGCAACTACCTCAACGGCAACGATGCGCTGAACCGCTTTGAATTTGAGACGAGCAGTAGAGAGACGAGCGATGCCGAGCGAAGTCGATCACGAGGGCCACCAACATATGGAGGACGTGCAGCACAGGGAGTGACAGGCCCGTCGCGGCTGGACAGAGGACATGCGTATAGAAGAAGCAGGGACTTTGACAACAGCCAGAGCAGGAGCAGGAGTCGCGCAGGCGGTGCTCGCCATGGCCCAGCTAGTGGGCAGGTCGAAGGTCAGTACATGCCAGAAACATTGAGCAAAACCCCACACAAATCCACACATTCATAACTCCATTTCAATCTGTCATGGCGGACCCCTCCCTCAACAACACCAACACCTCCAACAAACTGTCTCCAGTCATGCGCTATCACAAGCAGCCCCACAGGCCGCTTCCCAGCACCACAGTGACGCTCACCAATTGGCTAGATATAATCCGCTTCATCGAGCAACAATGGTCTTTCATGGCCGACGAGAACTGCATCGCCGTCAAGGTCGCACTGCAATTGATGGATAACTCCTCCCTCGGCCTGGCAGATCAATACGACCAGTTTCAGGAAGCGCACCAGCAGCTACAGAATGCGCTCAAAGTCATTGTCAATCAACACCATCAAGGCTTTAACAGCAGTATCGGTACCTTTCACAAGATTCAAGCCGCCATTCATGCCTCTCAATCGCGCGTCCGTACGCTGCGTGAGGGCCTCGTGCAAGCCAAGGGCAGTCTCGCTACTGGCAAGCCGGAGCTGAAGGCTTTCGCGCAGAGTAGCCAGAGCTACGATCAGATGCTACAAGTGCTGGGCACAATCGAGCAGTTGCAGCAGGTGCCTGAGCAGCTTGAAGCTCAAATCTCAGAGAAGCGCTTTTTGGGCGCGGTCGACACATTGCAGGAAGCGCTTAGACTGATTCGAAAGCCTGAGATGGAAGAGATTGGCGCTCTGAGCGACTTGCGTGTCTATCTTGGGAATCAAGAGCACTCCTTGACCGACATCTTGATCGAAGAGCTCCACAACCACCTCTACCTCAAGAGTCCATATTGTGAAGAGAGGTGGAAGTCGCACATGAGACGAGATCCGTCCAATCCAACCATGGATGATGGAGAGCGAGCGATGCACTCATTCCTGGACATGTTTGATGGTTCGAAACCGATGCTGGAAGATGCGACCAGGAATCCAGAAGCAGACACCTTCTACTACATCCAACTTCTCGTGGAGTCGCTGAACAAGATGGCGAGGTTGGACGTAGCGGTGGACGCCATCGAACATCGATTGCCTGTCGAACTCTTTACAGTTGTGGAGAGATCTCATAGAGAAGTGGAACAACGGCATCCATCCATCATGCGCAACGCGGCCAGAAGCCAGCGAAAGACAGCTGGCCTCAATGCAGGACCCGATGGTGAGCGGGCTGAGACGCTGGAAGACCTTCTTACCACATTGTTCGCGAAATATGAGGCCATCGCTGAAGGACACCGTGTATTGCACGATGTGACGGCGGCCATTATCAAGCGAGACGGATACGAAGACGCAAACCTCAACCGCAGTTTCCGTGAGCTCTGGAAACTTCTGCAAAGCGAAATCCGCTCTCTCCTGCACGATCACCTCGCGACGAACGGCAACCTTGGTCACCGCTCTCAACAAGAGAAGGATGCCAGCGCGAACATATTCCGACCACTGCCTCGAGATCGCAATCGCAAGATCTTCAAGATGACCGACGTGGATTTGAAGTCAACGGAGCTGGCAACAGAACGGGAAGACCTCGAATTCATCCTCAGACAATCCGTACCTGGTCTGGTCGGCAACAATGCACGCGACACGAAGCAGGATCGAGACGTTGTAACAGACGTTTCTGCAACGGGTCACAAACTCCTGGTCGAGCCAAGCGTGTTCAATATGGGCATTCTTTTGAAACCCTCACTCGACTTTTTGACCAGACTGAAAGAAGTTGTGCCTCCAAACTCTGGGGTAGTATCCAGCACCTTGACATCTTTCCTCGACGACTTCTTGATCAACGTCTTCTACCCACAGTTGGACGAGACGTTACTCGACTTCTGTGGGCGCGCAATGAACGAGATGGACGCCTTCCAAGCACACGAAAAGTGGCAAAGCCATTCAGCGCGACCCATCTTCAAAGGTACCGCACGCTTCTTTGAGCTCATTGAAGCTTTTTGTGTCATGCTGGACAGTCTCCCACATGACCAAAGCTTCAGCCAGCTGATCATCACGCAAATGCGAACATACTACGATCGATGCTATCAGTGGTCGAAGAGTCTGCTGCAACGGGCGCAGCTGGAACAGGAGGGTGCAGTGAAGATGCGCCTGGCCGCGCAATTGGCCACATCTGGCGACATCAACCAGGTTGTTATCGACCTGACAAAGGCCAGCAAAGAGGAGGCGATCGTGCTTGCAGAAAAGGAGACCGCCCTACTCCTCAAAACCATCAAGACCCGAACACTGGAAGAAGCCGACTTGATCAACGACCGCAAAGCCCTCGCCGCACTATGTACACTCCAGGTGAGCATGAAATGGTTGGCGTCTAGATGTCAGCAACTTCGATACATCTCCCCGCGAGCCGTCGACACACAAAGCATGCAATCACACGACCGCCGGCGTTGGACACAGAACTTCAATGTCAACAACGCACCGAATGCCCCTTACCTCCCTCTCGACCAGCAGACCGCAGCTGGCTTCGATGCAGTCATCGCCTCTTTCAACGAACTTTCATCGCTAATCCTCCGCACGCTGCACATCGATCTTCGACTGCAACTCCTCCACGGCATCTACTCCGCCATGGACACCACCTACGCCCTCGGCCAGCCATACAACGACCCCGACCCCTCCATCGCCAACCTCTCCGACACACTCGGCTCGTACGAGGGCGTCATCTCCCAAAACCTCCTCGAAACGCACTACGACTTCCTCACCTCGCACCTCGACACGCTCGCCAACAACGCCATGGTCTCCCTCGTAGGCTGCATCCAAGCACTGGACACGTACGGCTCCGACCGCATGGGCCTGAACATCTTGGTGCTGCAGCAGAAACTCAAGCAGGCGATGCAGCAGGACGCCAGCTTGGAGTACGCGGCGAGGTTCTATGGTATGACGGATGTCAAGACGATTATCAGTGATGTGGCGAAGCGCGAGTTTGCGACGGAGGATCGCAAGGCGCTTGTGCGGTTGGTTTTTGATGCCGAGAGGGATGGAGGGGAGGGGGGTGTGGAGAGTTTTGTTGCGCAGTGTGGTTAGAATGGAGAAGGAGAAGAATAGGCCGTGTTGGGGGCCCTTTTGTTGGATTGGAAAGTGAGAAGCTTGATGAGTAGTATTGGAAGACAACATCATTGGCAAAAAAGAACTATCACGACATACCACTCCTCTCCTCCTCAATCTCTACAGCCATAAAATCCTCATACCGCGACCACCTCCTCACCTCCTCACCTCCCCTCCCTCCCAATCCCCCCTCAAAACATCAAACCCATCCCCCTCAAACCCCCGTCCCGGTCTCCACCCGGTGTTAGTGAGCTTGGTTTGTATTATGTTTTGAGAAATCTAGGAAGTGTCAAAGCACGGATCGAAATGCTGCTCTGGGTTTTGTAGTTTCGTAGCTTCGTGTTTCGAAGGATGCTGAGGGAGGTGAGGTGCCTGGATGCAGTGGGTCACTGGCGGCGAGCTAGTTGAAGTCTAGGCAGATATTGGTCAATGCGTCCTCCACATTCGCATGTGAAATTGGGCAGACCGTAGCGGTCAAGGCGGCTGCACACTTTCGAGTAGGCGGAACGAATTTACCACGACGGTACATGGGATGGATGCTCGAGTCAGCTGCTGTCAGATCGTCCGTGGGAGGACAGAGGAGGTCGACTGCGTCGCATCTTGTCAAGAACAGGAGTGAAGTTAAGGGTAGTAGCGCAACAATCACTTCCGTATACCGCTGCTCAATGAAGAAATCTATCCATTCTGGAGAATATCGTTGCCAAGCTCATGTCAAGCTTGCCAGACAACTTCTCGCAGATCCATTTTCAAACCCCAAACATCACAACTCGCCTGACTTCGCCCAGTTTGACAGGCCGTGTTCATAGACCATTCTCTCATCACCATATGAAGACCGTCGGCTCGCTTCGATCACAACCCAGTTCCGGCACTATCCGCTAAAGGAACAGTCAATCGTGTCAAGTATTCGCATCGTCTTCGCTTGTCGTTTCACAATGCTCGTAATGTTGTCCATCTTTGCAGAGAGAACCGTTTACTGAGCCTTGCTGGCATCGACCTTGCCGCGCAAGCCAGCGGAGGCGTCGCTCTCGAAGAAGCGGGCAAAGACTGGCTGGAGGAAGGAACGGAAGACGATCTGGGCGCCACTGTACTACATGTCAGTAGACACGCGGTTGATGTTTTGTGTTACAACATACCCAGTTTGTGGGAGAGCCATCCAGAGAACAAGGACGAACTTGAAGACGTAGTAGAATGGGAACCAGTAGACGGCGTTGATGGCAGACTCAATCACCGTCAGGAAGGCGTAGACCACCCAGTACTGTCACCCTCAGTCAGTATATCGCTCTCCTCGCCTCTTGATTTGTGCACACCACATACTGTGAGCCATTGAGTGTCATCGGCCTTGCCGCTGCTGAAGAGAGCCTCGAGCGAGTAGTAGGCCGGGATGGCGAAACCGGCAGTGTTGACGAGGAACTCGCCGGCAATGTTGAAGAAGACGAGGAAGAAGTAGAGGGCGCCGATGCCGAGGACGACGTAGACCTTGGGGACGGAGGTTTGCTGCTCGAGCTGGTTGAGTTGGGGGTACTTGGAGAGCTCCCTGTCGCGAGTGGTCAGTCGTGAGAGAAGGATGTTGTGATGGTGCTGCACTTACTTGTCGAGCTGAGAGAGGTGGTACTGGGCTCTACGATGGCTATCAGTTGGTGTACCCTGCACTGCCTGAATCATGGAAGCGGCGGGCGCTTACCTCTCCTGGATGGAGCCCTGAGCGTTGCCTTGCGACATTTTGACGGTGGGTGATTTGTTTGAAGCTCTGAAGCAGGTGGTGGAAGCTGGTTGCAGTGGTTGTGTTGGCAGAGGAGGTGTTTGTGGATGGGAGCAGGAAGCGGAAATCCAGTGGGAGATTTGGTGATGACGCAGTGGGACAGGTGTTGAGTGCAGGTGGGAGGGAGACGAGAACGACGAGCTTGCAGTGGTGGGCGACTGGAGCTTGCTGCTGGCTCTGCTTGCTGGCTGCGACAGTGAGCACCCCGGTCGCTTCAAATCGGGGAGCCGGAAGACGAAGATCGATCTTCAATACCCACTGCAGGCACGATGCTCGCAACTGCAAGCAATACTACCAATTTAATTCAGTTGCTTGTTGCAACACTTCAAATACCCAGCCGTTGGCTAATCAATGTTTTGTTGGTGGTGGGTGAATGCCGTTGCATAAGCTTTAATGCACACACGTGAGGCGGGATCACGTTTTTGGCCTGGTTGCCCCGATTCCGACTGTTTACCAACACTGGCTTCAACATCATCACATCCTCTGCCAACCACCCTCCCACCCCGCCACGCCGACGACTCTCCTCCACCAACACCTCACATCTACTCCGCCGGGTCTGCTCCGTCGGCAGCTCCTCTTCCACCCATTCCCAACCCTCTGGAGTCTGGCCCAGCGCTGCCGCCGATCGGCCCGCCGAAAAACAACCACCACAACAACTGGCTCGCAGTCGGCTACGTACAGCGCTCTGCCTCCATGCTATGCTCTTGCATATGTGAGTATCCGTCTGCAGAGTCTTGTCGAGTATACCAGACAGGACGAAATGCGACCGCCATCAGCGACTTCGCTAACCCAGCCACCAGTACAATAACAACCCCAATCAACAAACAAACAACATTTCGCCAGCATTCATTCGACTACCCTCCACATGTCGGCTCGCAATAGCCAGCGCCCCGACTCGCGGGCATCAACCACAAGCGCAGCGTCTCGTCAGAACGATGCGCTACCGCCGTCGCACCCCGATGCGAAAACTGTTCAGGTCACATATATGCCCCAAGGCCCCGAAGCAGCCCTACTACAATACCACCAGTCGGGCATGGCTCCACAGGCTGTAGGACAATACGATGTCGTTCCACAACAGCAACATCTTGGGCATCACCACGCCCAGAGCATCCAATTCCCGGTCCAGGCGCAATATGGCCCCAACGACTCGCCGTATCTACAACAAGACATGGTCTATGCACAGCATGTTCGTGTAGGATCGGTCCCCATTCAGCCTGCGGTTGAGATGCCTGACGACAAGAGACGGAAGACTTCGGCCGTTACCGCGACCAACGACAAAGAATTGAGGGAGATGCTGGTGAAGAACGAAGGGAGAGGACTGAGAGAGGTTGCTCAAGAAGTCATTCAGAAGGAGAGAACGCCTATGGCAGAGAAGACGAAGCAGCTGTTTGCTATGCTCTGGTAGAGTTCATTCCTTGGCCCACTTTTGTTTGTTTCTAACGAGTCTTCAGGCTACGTCAAGTTTGCAAACCAGCAAAGACCTCTGTCCCGAGGAACCGAGTATACTCCCAGTATGCCACCCGCTGTGGTACTGAGAGAGTCGTTCCTCTAAACCCAGCATCGTTTGGCAAGCTGGTCAGAGTCATCTTCCCCGGCATCCAAACCAGAAGACTTGGTGTCCGTGGCGAGAGCAAGTATCACTATGTCGATCTAGCGCTCGAAGAAGAACCGCCCAACATGCCGCACTCCTGGCAAGGCGCAGTGTTCCAGCACATGGACAATCGGCAACGGTCCCAATCGATGAGCACCCAACAGATCGACTTTAACAACATTCCTCGCTTGCAAGCCGACACGGCCGCCTTCCCCAATGACGGCAGCTTTGACTTGCAATCCGCCCTCCCTCCGACGCCGAGAGGGCCAGCATCAAAAGGCCAATCCTTCGTATATCCCATGTCGCGAGGCATGCAATCTGGAGCTCCGGAGTCTGCGACATACCAGCACACCCTACGCTTCCCTCCCAGCAACATGCCGGTCTTCTCGGAAAACGAGCCTGTCAACTTGCCACCGATACATCCATACCTTCCTCCTCGTACAGATACAGACACCGCCGAAGCACTTGCTGCGCTATACCGGACGCATTGTACATCCCTGATTGACAGCATCCGGTTCTGCAAAGAGAAACAGTTCTTCCGGCTTTACACCTCGTTCCACGGCACACTTACTGTTCCTGTACAGAAACTCTTCACCCACCCTAATCTTGCTCCTTGGATAGAGCAATGCGATCTCGTCATGTACAGAACCATGGTGCGCTTCGCCAGCCGCCTGACGCTGCAAGCCGCTCCGCCGGTTGTCATCAACATCCTCTCGAACATCTCAAATACACTTCACGACCACATCGCAAAGACATTCGCTAGCCAACCGCCGCACGTGCTGGAAGCTAAACTAAAACCTGCCACCGTCTTCGCTGGTCTGCTGTATCGCCTTATCAGGGTCAATCAGTCGGCCCACGCCGCCGCCAACCTCCTCACCGTCGACCACAACAGAGAGCAGATGTGGCGGGAATGGACGGTCATGGTCAACCCGAAACGGGTGATGGAGGCCGAGCTGCCAGACTGCGGCTACGACGAGGTATACAACATCATGACTACAGAGATGCGGAATCTTTTGGAACCTTTACCAGCTTATCAGGACGATATGTCCTATTACAACTTCGAGGCGGACAATGGTGGATTCGCACAGTTCTTGCAGAGTCAGACCGCACCTCCATCCCGCAGTGGACCATCGCAAGTGTCGACCGAGACTGTTCTCGACCGGTGGTCAGCGTTCTTGTCCGGCTTGCCAGGTCGCTTCCCCCATGCGCCAGCTCGGACGATTCTTCATTGCATATCTGCCGTGGGCACGGCGGCGCTGCGAGACATTACCATTGGCTGTGGTGCATCGTATGCCCATTGGTGGGTGCTTAAAATCTTTGTCGACGAGATGGCATTGTGGCTGGCCGAGATGGGTGGCTTTCTTGAGCCCACTATCCCCAACTCGCCGGTTAACAGCGCCAACATGTATCAATCGCCGGTATTGGAGAACGGAACGGGACGAAGTCACAGCGGAAGTCGAATGAGCAGCATGGGTCCTGCGAGTGCTAATGGTAACGACCAGGCACATGCTCTCTTCATGGCCGAGGCTCAACAGCAGAACTTCTCCCAACAACAACCCCAGCAGCACACCCACGTACATGGGCTGCCTTTCCAACCGACCCGTCAGCCATCGGGTCTCAAACAGCAACATCACCTGCAGCAGCAGGACAATGATATCGATGATAGCGGCATCGGGATGTCGCTGATGGACGACGATCTGACCATGTCCAAGTTCGGCGTGACCGGTCCACACGTCGCCATGGAGGGCATGGGCACGACCGACATGCGTGTCGATCCGCTCTGATGGGCCCAAAGAGGTGTTTATGATGTTATACGTAGCGCAGGTGTCGGTGTCGGTGTGGGTGGGTAGCTTGTCTGAAGGCGTTATCATGTCAGGCAGGCTCAGGCTCAGAAACAAAGAGTGTCAGAGAGTTATTGGGATGACTTGGGGGCCAAGATCTGCGCATGCTACTACGCCTTTGGAGGCTGTTTGTTTTTTGGATACATGACGCCCCCTTGGATGTGGGTCTTGTCTTGGGTACAACTGGCGCGGTGGGGTTGAGCTTCCTGCTTGGGGTTGGGACGGGCGGGAATGAACTGGATACCACATTTTGCGCTTTTCTTGCTGCTGCTGGTTTTTGACGCGGAAGGGGTTTGGCTTCGTCGGTAGTTGTGTTATTGATCATGAGATGTTTTTGGACACAATACTCTCCCTCGCATTGTCGTGTGATGTTTTGATGTTGAGATTTCGATTGGGGTTGAAGTCAATGGGTTGGTCAAGTCAGATGTTTGAATTCGGTTCATATGTCTCGGTAGAAAGCAAACTTCGAATCAGCAATACGCTCGCAGCAGGGGGTATCTCATATTTCATTTCATATCACAAAAAGAGCAAAATCCACCACCCCCTCTATCTCAACGCCCTCCATGCCTCCATCCCTTCATCCCTCCCACCCCTCCCCTCCCTTTACTCCCCCAACTAATCCCCCTCCCCAACCCCAAACTCCTCCATAACACACCGAACCCTCACGCCCCTCTTCTCCGCCACCAAGCCCAACAACCCCATCCCCACATCCTTAATCTCATTGTACCCATGCAGCAGCGCGATGTGCTCTTTGATGACTGCGTGGGCGGTTTCGAGCGCCGAGGTTTGGATTTGCATGGGCGTCCAGTTGGTGGGGAGGGGGAGGCTGGAAGGGAGGGTGCTGTGCGTGTGGAGGTGGGAGGTGTAGAGTGTTTGGAGGTTGTGGAGGTGGGATTGGAGGGCGGTTAGTTTTTGGTGGAGGGGGTGGAGGGTTGGGTTGGCGTTGGGCGGTGCTGTTGGCGCTGGGTCGGGGGGTGGGGCGATGTTGTCTGGGTTTGAGTCGATGTCGTCTGCTGGACGCTTTCTGGAGCTGGTGTCGGTGTTCGAGCTTTCTGCTTCGTTTGTGGGGTGTTTTGCTGGGCTCGGGGAGCTTGGGAGAATTGCGTCTGACGACGGGACTGCTGGCTCGGATGATGCAACTTCTTGCTTCGGTTCTGCTTCTTGTGTCGCCGTCTCCTTGGACGACACTGCTTCTGCTTGCTGCATAGTAGTCTCCATTGATGATGCTGACTCAAGTTCCTGTCGCTGCGATTGAGGTAGTTCTTGCGAGGACATTGCGCTGTTTGATGGGCGCGAGTAATGTTCTATGGCTGTCTTGATTGAGACGAAACGCGTGGTGATTTTGGAAGACGCGTAGAATGAAGTCAAAGTGTGGAGCTGTCGCAAGGTTTCGGCAAGCGCGGAAAGACGGGCTGACCTTATCCTTGCCCTCAATAGGCAGCTGACGACGACATCGAACAGGGAGACGACATTCTTTTCCTCTGGCATCGACGAACTCGATACTGCCTTCGGGCTTCAGTACACAGCAAATACACGCACAAAATCGGCGATCTCACGTCGCTTCAGTCCAGTAATACAGAATGGCCACCTTCCGAACTAGACCCTCGATCTCCCTCCTCTCCCTCACGACCCTCCTCCTCTCCGCCAGCACCGCCCTCGCCCATGGCGGCCACGACAAGATCCCCGAAGGCGAGGCCGTCTCCGCCGAACCCCTTGGCAGCACCATGTGGGCGCACATCCTCATTCAGTCCACAGCCTGGGGGATCCTCTACCCGACAGGAATGGTCCTCGGCATGGTCCGGTCACGTTTCCACGTCCCTGTTCAAGTCCTTGCTACGGCTCTGGCGATTGTGGGATACTTCATTGGCCACGCGCATGGAGGACGGCAGTTTGGACCGAATGTGCATGCCAAGTTTGCGAATTGGTTGATGTTGATTATGATTGTGCAGGTGGTGATTGGAGTGTATCTCAGACTGCACATTGAGAGGGGTTTTCTGGGAAAGATACGGAAGGGATTGGTCAGGACGCATGCGATATTGGGTGGGATACTGCCTGTGGCGTCATGGGTGCAGATGTTGTTTGGAGGGATTGCGGCGCAGGGATTCTGTCAAGGGGATCACTTGGGACAGTGCGCAGCGCATTTCATCATGGGCTCTGCGTTTATTGCGTATGGGATTGTCTTGACTTTGCTGTTGTTGAATGGGCAGCCTTTCCTGGCGAGGACGGGGAGGAGTCAAGAGTTTTGGGACAGTTTGATTATTGCTCTATGGGGATGTGTGAACACTTTCACAGAGCACAGATGGGGAGGACCTTGGGTTAGGAATGACTTGCAGCACACGAGCATGGGTATCATTTGGTGGGCAGCTGGACTTGTCGGCATCTGGCTCTCTCGTGACAGGCAAGGACGGCCGAAGCGGAATCTCATTCCTGGAATCGTCATCTTCATGACTGGATGGGGAATGAGCGCGCATCCACAAGATCTTGAACTCAGCACACACGTCCACTCCATCTTTGGCTACACTCTGATGAGTGCCGGTTTGACCAGGATCATCGAGATCAGCTTCATCCTTCGAGACAAGAACACGCTTGTCGGACCAGAGGGTGGCGACGTGGATCCTGAAATCAACAGCTTCCAGTATCTGCCCATCTTCTTGCTCTATGCGTCGGGCTTCCTCTTCATGGGCGCCACCGAGGAACAGATGCGACTCCTTTCTGATGCTGGAGTCACGCATGTGTCCTACATTCTGATATTGTACAGCATATCATTTCTCCTCTTTCTCTGTGAGTATCGACCTCCCCCTTTACATCCGTGATCACATGCTGACTTGTTCTTCAGTTGTCCTCATGCTCCTCCATCTGTACTCAGCCTACGCAAATCCACAGCAAAACAACAAGAACCCAGTGAAACTTGGCGACGAAGAACGACCGCTCGCCAATGGCCATGCACGCATACCCAACGACATTGACCGCCAGTCCCACGATGCCCAGGAGTTTGAGCTCGAGGGACTCATGAGCGACGACGAGGAGCCAGATGCTTCCAAGGCGAATGGCCATACCACCAGATCTTAGATGCACAGACGCATGTATTCTTTAGCTTCAACATGAAAAATTGTCAACATTGAGAAATGAGTTGGTTCACGACTTCCAAGTACGTGAAAGTTGGTGTCTAAGGGGCGAGGCTGGGGTATGTGGGATGATACATGATATGCCCCTTTTTCAACTCGACAATATTTACCTACTCGCAGGCTACTTTGGAGCGCGCCTTCCGCCGGTGCCTTCCGCTGGCGACCCTGGACGTCACTGCACCGTTTGCACTTCCCACCCAAGGACACACCTCCCTCCATCGCGCTCGGAGACGGCTGGCGGGACGGCACCACGGTGAAGATCGATTTCGTGAGGCTTCTTCACATATCAAACCGCACCTCGTCCACTTCACCGAATCCAGCGCACGAACGACGTGTTTCAGAAATGGCCAACTTCACTCAGCGCCGCTGAGCGTCCGCGTGACCTGGTGCGAGGGGTTCTTCTCCTTTCCACGCCGGCGAAAAACGAATCTCTACCGCGACAAACACCCACTTCCGCGACGCAACGCAACACACCGCAACGTTTTGCATCGCAACACAAGACAACACAACATCGCGGCGCGAAGCCACACGACAGACTACAAGGTTGGTGTGCTGTTTTTCTCCTCCTGCGGTTTTCTTTTGTTGTTGTTGCGGCTTAACGTGTGAGGCGGTGTTGAACCGTTTCCTCCAAGCAGACCTCTTTGACTCTAGATTGACCACCGTGTCGTCCGACTTCTACACCTGAACCCAGAGCACAGTTGCCCGGTATGTCTGAGTATCGCTACGAGGCCTCCTTCAAGGGCGGCGGCGGCGGGCACCAGAAGCAGCAGCAGCACGAGCATACCGAGCAGCACGAGCACAAGGCAGAGCAGCCTTTCGATACGACCGCAGAGCACCCGAACGAATCGATTATCAAGCAGACCAAGCAGCAGCATGAGCAGAGCGACCACCCAAAGGGCGCAAACAAGCGGGCGTATATCACTCTTGTGACGCGTGCTTCTTACCTTGCCGGCGTTGTGATTCTCGCCCACACCTTGGAGATGCGCGGCTCCAAGTACCCGCTCATCGTGCTCTACACCGATTCCCTAACCGACGCAGCACTTCTCGCCCTCGATATCGAGGCGAAGAAATCGAACCTAATTCTCAAGAAGTGCGAATTGCTCATCCCAGGCGAGCAACACGACCTGGACATCGCAGTCCCGCGGTTCGAGGACACCTGGACCAAAATTCGTGTGTTCGAGCAGTTCGAGGACGGCTTCGAGACGCTCTGCTATCTCGACGCGGACATGATCGTGTTCAAGGATATGGACACGGTCTTCGACGGCGCCAGTGAGCTGCCGAAAGACCACATCCGCGCAGTCCACGACTGCATCTGCAGTCCGGATAGAGAGGAATGGACGCCAGACCATCACTGCCCAGAGAACTGCCCATTCAATTCAGCGGCCTACCCAGGAGATCTGATGACGTTCAACAAGGAGCACCTCCAGCGGATCTGTCGCGTCTTCAACAGCGGCATGTTCGTCTTCCATCCAAACAAGGCGCTCTGGGAGGACATCCTCGACTACTTCACCACGAACCCCTTCCTCGGCATGTTCAAATTCCCCGACCAGGATTTCCTAATCAGCTACTTCACGGACAAGTGGGCCGGACTTCTGTGGACGTACAATGCCGTGAAGACCATGGCCTACCGCCATGAGAAGTTGTGGGACAAGAACGAGATTGTCTGCCTCCACTACATCGTCGACAAGCCGTGGGCGAAGCGCATCGGACCGGATGGCGTTGCAGGCTTCAAGGGCAAGGACGGAGAGACTCATAGCTGGTGGTGGGACGAGTATGAGGCTTGGGTAAGGCCATCTCTTTCCTTCTTCCCCTGTCACGTCCGCGCTGACCATTCTCGAAATTTGCAGTCCAGCCTCCGTCAAGAGCAGGGTGCGTTCGAAGTCGTCTCCATCATGAGCAAGCACGTGGCGAGACGCGACAGCGAGAGCAGCGATCCTGGACGTCCAGATATGGGTGTCATCGGAACGAACGTTCATGAGACGGAGGAGAATGATGATACGGGCAGGCCAAGAGTCCAGTACGTCGACAAGGGCACGTGCACCGATGAAGTCAAGTACGTCGACAAGGGCACGTGCACGGATGAGGACTTCTTGTCCGACTCGGTTGACTCGCGTAACTCGGGTGACTCTCAAGGCTATGAGTACGACGCCGACAGGAGCACGGATCCGAACGAATACGACGAGGAGGAAGAGGACTATAACGAGAGTGCGGAGGACGACTACGACGAGGACGAGGAGGAGGAGACGCCATCCGACGAGGGTGGAGACATGGAGGCTGGCAAGGCCACGGGCGTTGACGAGGATGGAGGCTCGGATGTGGACACCGGCGACTCTGGCGACAGCGGTGGAGTCCCGCTCCCAAAGAGCACCGAGAAGGAGAAGGACGGTGGCGAGGACGGCACCGATTCCGACGTTTGAGGGCGAATCAAGCACTTTTGGACTTGAATCCTTTTTTGGATTATAGTCAAAGCAAAAGGCGCTCGGACACAATGGATACGGCGCGGAGACTTGTGTGTACTCTAGCTTCAAACGACATCAGGCGACATCATCAGGGCCGGGCATTGCAGTGTGGGAGGCGCTGTTGTGGTGTCTGGCAGGTCTGCACACTACTTGGTACTGACTGCACTGCTGCTTTTGCATTCAGATCGGAAATTGATAGACAATTTCCCCAAAACCCATTTCCCAAAACCACTTCGCCAAACATATTTCCAAAACCATTCTGTGCGTTCTAGGTTGAGTTGTGAAGTGGTGAAATTACCGTGTCACATGTTAATCTCTTTCCGCTGAGCTTGATCTCCACAAGGGCATTGAACCTCCAACGCGAATACTTCGCGAACGATCTGCAAAAGTACATATGGGGTTGTTTCTCTGAAGACTCCTCAGTTGCAACGATCAATTTCAAAGTCATGAAACTGCATATCCAGGTTCTTGCACATTCAGCCTTCGACGTTCCATCTAACCCCAGAATAACCCTAAGCTCACGGTTTGGGATTCATTCACTCACATTCCCTCAACCTCATCCCTCCCTATCCCTCCCCATCCCCTCCCC